>NC_063452.1:27384728-27684728 GCF_020379485.1 Brassica napus
TTATGGAATTCATTATTCCTTGCCGGTCGTCCCTGGTCACCATTATTTTTTCCGATAAGGGAATGAAGTTGCAACTTTCCTCCATCGTATTTTTCAACTATAAATCTTTGAACAAACACAGGTGGACAAAAACATATACAAAGATATTTTCATTCTTTACTATTTTTACCCCAAAAGTGGAAAAATGCTTATTATTCGCGTGTTTTTATATTTATTTTATTTAATATTTTATACATTCAAGGTATAATAGGATTAACATTTATAAGAAGATTAGGCCCCGAAACTTAACAAAAAGAATTCATTCAATTAGTTTATTTTTTCCTATTTTTATGGTAACCAACTATAATTATGGGAAAAGAAGATGTGCTGATATCAATATTTGCTTTGATTGGATGAAAGAAGCTTTGGAGCTACCCTAATCCTAATAAAATGCAATTGCGATAATGGAAATACGTAAAAAAATCTAGATTAATCCAAAACTAGGTGATAAATACCCGCGCCCTTGCGCGGAGTAAATAGATTTCAAAATATTATCACTTTTAATTTGTAGACATAATAAAATTAAAGTTATAGCAAGAATACTATATGTTATAAAGTAAGGGTTAGACGAAATTTAGTATGTCAATCTAAATTAAGCTACAGAATTTTTGTTTAAAAATTGTATATTTGTTTGCATAAAATAAATTATAAATATAAAATAAAACGAAACATAAGCAATAGACTAATAAAATAAAGAACAATGTCTTGAATGGTTCAAATCGGAAACAGAGTTAAAGCTAGCCCTTTGATTGCTTGAGAGAATGTTTTGATATGAGCAAAGTCGAGAAGAAAAGTGTGGTGAGTTTTCTAATTATAGAAGCCGTATATTTATACTAAAAAGGAATCGCCATGGGGTCGGTCATATGGATTCAAAATAATGGCCGTAACTAATCGAATATTACACATAACTTGCGCTCCAATCTTAGTCGAGAATTACTTTAATATTGTAATAGTTAATGCAAACTTCCTTTTATCATACGCAATTGAACAAATTCAAGAAAGTTCACGATTATTAATTGATTACAATAATTTGAACCTTAATCTACGTTCCTTATATACAAAATCAAGTCCTCACAAATCACGTATTATTACCATCAATTTACCAAATTTGTAATTTAAAAATATATCAAAGTTATTAGATTGCTTTTTTTCCCATCATCAATCAATTTCGTCCTTGCAAATCACGTTTAAATCATGGCAATTTGCTCCGCCATTATTTGCTTTATGCAAGCTGGCGTTAAAATCTTAATTACGATAGATCACCTCAGGTAAGTTTTTATAATTGTATGCCAGAAAATCGTATTTCCTTAGTTTCTACAATCGCAAGGCGGGATCATCTAACAATTTAATGAAACGGGGCAAGTATATGCCATAGCATGGTTCTTCTGTTTCACTATTTTAAACAAAGTTTTCCTCTTGATATATTTTTAAGAGAACAAATATTTTTTCGTATTTTTAAGAAATCAATCACTTGAGCACGTATTGATCATCAAATACTTTTTAGGATTTTTCAGAAAACAAACTTTGATTGATAATCGCACATTAATTTTTCATCGCATCTATATTCATTTTGAATAAAAAATTAGACCACTACGTATGTCAGTAATGTTTTTGTATTGAAACAAATTAATGAAAAAACTTCAGTCAAGGTAATTAACATAATTTTAAAATCTTTGATGTAATACGTAGAACTTCGGTTAAGGTAACTAACGCAAGAAATAAATTATAAGGTTTGATGTAATACGTATCAACGTATATATGTGACAAATGTAGACAAAACTAAGGTAATTATAATGTTTTGATCAATGGCATGTTGTGTAATTACTCTAGTTAACAAAAGAGTTTTAAATAGAATAGGTGAGGGAGCTTGTGGAGTTGTCACGTAAGAAATGGCACACTTGTAATAAACACATGAACTAAAAGTTATTTATTTTTAATGCTCCTCAGATAATAATAAAGGGATATACAAAAATATTTGTTAACAATTAAAAATATGGAGATTTGTATCTATCAATACAAAGATCTAGAATGTTCCAAAATATAGCATCGAGACCTAAGGTCTCTACTATATATATGTATACGTAGTTTCAATCGAAATACATCTTATTTCATATCCCTAATCTCCCTGTATCTTTCTCTTGCTCCGCCGCCTTTCACATCGCTCTTATTGACAAGATGGCCGTCACAGAAGGACAACAAGTCATGGCTCTCATCAGCAAGCGTCTCCGTGCTCACCGCAAGAGGTACAACCGTATTACTGAGATGGAAGAGGCGGTCTCTCAGGCAAAACCCTAAACAAGGAGCAAGAAGAAGCCATCCGCTCGAAGCCATCGTCACCGCCCTAATCGAAGAGCTCGAAAAGCTCCGTCTTCCCCCTTCTCCTCCTCCTTCCGCGGCCGGTTCAGAAGAGATCAACCTCCCTGCTAAGAAAAACAAAAAGAAAAAGGTATGCCCTTGTTTTACTTAACCTAATATCGGCTGTTAACCATGAGATTGATCTAAACCTAGTTTCTCTCTTTTGTAGGAACGTAAGGAGGAAGCTGAGGAGGAAAAAGTAACTGAGAAAGACGTGACGGACCCTGAGGGTTGCAAGATCTCTGATGGTCTCGATGCTGGTGAGGTCTCGAAGGACAATATTTCTCCGTGCAGCGTGAGCTCACAAGATGGTACGACGTCGCCGCCCCCAGCGACTAATGGAAAGCCACGACGTAAACGGAATAAGGCGAAGAAACCTCAGACTTCGAACTGATCGAGTCTCCGACTTTTGTACGAAGCGGAAGTACATTGCGAAACTATGAATTGCTTTGGTCACAATCCTTGGCAGTTTCCTTTTAGTGTTCATCCGCTTGTTCACAAGTGCTTTTTGCGTTTGAGCTTTCTTTCTACTATTTTTAATTCATTATGGAATTTAGTACTAGAGAATTGTTTGGTCGCCTCGAGTTGAATACAATCTATATTATGCTAAGATTTATTTACTCTGTTGTTTACTTTTTTTTATTTAATTATCGTGAGGCAAAATTATAGACATCATTTAACATTTAATAGAAAACAATTTAATCAAATCAAATACGAAGATTAATTAAATGAATTTTTTTTTTTTTTGTATAAAAAGTTGTCATAGATAAATAAAATCGTAGATCAAATAGAGATTCATCTAAATTAGTTACACATGGCACACTATATATCGAACATACTAAGAATTGATAGTTTTATTCAGCGATTTGTTTTTCCTCTTCATGGATCTGCAAGGCATTAGAATGAAGTATGAAGATTAATTTAAGTAGGGTTTCAGTCCACAACATGATCATAATTTAAACAGAGTTTCAGTCAACAACCAAACTGTGAACATTAATTTAATGTTTTCAGAAGACCTTATATATATTTAATATTATTTTCCTAAATATGTATATAAAACAAACTCAGGAAAATGACATACATATTTAGGAAGAACTTCTTAATTATATATAAAAGATATATTGAAGAAGTCTATTTATAAATTCGGGAAGATATCGTACACGTTTATGAAAGTTTTCTTAAACTTTTTTAAAGAAATTGTTTATCAAAAAAAATGTTTGAAAAAAAAATTTTAGAAGAAAAATTTCAAAAATTAGTTTTGATTTAATTTTTTCGATTTTAATATTTATTTATTATATTTAATAATTTAAATTATAAATGATGATATAATTACCATTTAACTCTTTATTTAAACATATTTTGCCCCCTTTGATTTGTGTGAGCCAATGTTTTTAAACCTGACCGGGACACTGAACCGGACGACTTACTGGGTTGCTGGGTCATTGGGTCGACCACGGATGAACCGCAGGTTAATAAATGAATTAATTTTATTATATAATAATATATCAGCTATGTAAATAAAAATATAGAAACTAAAGTTTAATATTTTGTAAATGTTTTTTAAAACATAAAATAATAGTTTGGATATGTATATATTTTATGTTTAAAAACATTTAGAAAATACTTAACTTTAGTTTTTACTAGGGGGTGTCCGCACTTCGCGCGGAATATTGTTTTTATTATTGCTAAGAACATGATTTTTTGGATAATATAATTATGTTGTCGTTTTTATTTGTTAAGATCATTATTTGGTGTTTTTAGTGTGTTACGTAGTAATAGATGATATGTTAATATATTTTGTGTTTGTTTTTCGAATAATGTGTTGTTGTATGTATAGTACTTGTTAGTAGTGAAATGAGCATCTAAGGTAAAAGAATATTGAATTTCAATAACTTTGTTGATTCTAAAATTAACGGGTTCATCGTCAAAATTGTATTATATTTTTTTCATATTTTTGAAAATTATAACTTTTAAGATGTTTTTTTCCCTCTCCGTATATTTTGACCTTGAGCCATCCCCGTCTATGTATTTCGTTACCTTTCTGGTGTGCGGTGCTTTTCACCATCACTGGAAAAAGACTTACATCTTTCTCTTGTTCTTCCTTGTCTTCTTCACCTGTGAGATTATATGGTGTGTGTTGTACATCGGGTTTATGAGTTTTTAGTTTTTCGGTTGATTCTCACGGCATTGTAGGTTGTTCCAGTCAATATTGACTGCTCATCTTCTTCCTTAGATTTCAGCTGATGTTAGGAACTGCATCTTCTTGGTTGGGTCAGAGTTTACTCGTTTTATATGTTGTATTCCTCAACGTTGGCTTACCGTCAATAGTCTCTGCTCGTCTTTGTTTTCAAAATCTAATTTTTGGTGTTCTGACTTCTATGCTCTCTTTAATAGCTCGAGGACGGCTTCATAGTTTCTTATTCTTAGTTTGATTATCTTATGATATTAATAGTGAAATAAATATATAATTTGTAAATGAAATAATAAAAATTAGTAAAAATAATAAAATGGTGAAAATTTATGCTATTTTTAATTGTAAATAAATTAAATATTTAAAATATATTTTTATTATTTTATTTATTTCTTGAATTTTAGGGACTAATAAGTGTGAGAATGATTAGATAGTACATAATTAGAAATTGATGAAACAAATTGCAATAATCTAAAAGAAAAAGGATTTAAAATACAAAAAAAAATATGAAGACACATGTCAACAAACCCCAATTCCACATGTCATAAGAAGGAAAAAAACCAACTTTATATATATAGATATTTTTATTTTCATTTGACATACAAAATATCAAAAAATAGTTTAGACTATTTAAAATTTATAAATATTTAAATGTCTAATGTAAATAATAAATTAAACTTTAAATACAAAATAAACCAAAAGTAAAAAATTATTGTAATAAATTGTCAATAACGAAAATAAACTAACACCAAATCACATCAACTAATTTTGGTTCTCTCTACCATCGTTCATTTCATTTTCTTCAGAAGGCATAGTAAAATCTTCATCAAAATCTAAAAACCACAAATATAAAACTGAAAAGCGAAAACCTAACTTTTTTTTTAATCATCACTTAGAGCATATTTATCCCACAAACTCAACTGGGTTTCTTATTATTTATTTTTTTGTCTCATTAAAAATAAAAATAAAAACCGAATCTATCGCGGGCAGCCACGTGTCAGTGGGGTCCGCAAACAGTACAGAAAACCTTGAACAAACTTTTCTTCTCCTGCGACTTTTGCAACTCATTTCTTCCTTTTTGTGGTGGTCCACGCCCAGCTTTTTGGGTAAAAACCCTCCTAAAACCATGCGATAATGCTGCTCTTAATTTCTTAATTGGAAATTTAGAATATAAAACATTATCTAAAAAAATAATTAAAAACTAAAAAAAGAAGTAAAAGTTATTTATTGGTTCAACCGGTGGTTCAACCGGTATCGGGTTCCAGGTTTTACTGGGTATTTGCGGATTTCTGCGGGTTTCTAAATATTGAGTTTTTCACAAAACCCAAACCAGATTGTTTCTGGTCACTGGATTTACCGGTTCAACTGCGAGTCCGGGTCGGGTTTCAAAACACTGAGCTATTTAAAGAACCAAAACTGACAATGACTTAGGGTCTGACTGGTTTTTCCGCTACCATCCGCAAATGCAACTTTTGCGGTTGATAACGATGGTTGGCGTTTCATAACAATCACAAAAACGCTACAAACTGTTTTACACCGCTACAAACCGTTTTACACCGCTCCAAACCTCTCAAAATCAAAAGCTGGTTCCAGTTAACGTTTGCAGTTGTTGCAGAAGGGTAACTTTTTTTTGTAAAAATTATATAAATATAAAAATATTTTTTTAAAAAATTGAGATAATATGAATACTAATTATATATATATATAATTTTAATACCATGATTTTTATTATAATAATATGGTTTATATATAAAATTGGATAATTCTCTCAAATAGACATTTTTAAATATTTGTCACAAAAATAAACCTCAAAAACTAAAATGACCAAAATAGCAATTTTTATTTTGAAAATTTAAAATTTTTTTAATTTTTTAAAATTTGAAATCCTATCCCCAAAACCCCACTCTTCAACTCTAAACCCTAAACCCTAAACTCTAAACCCTGAACCCTAAACCCCACCCCTTAACTTTAAACCATAATGTCTAGATTAATTAACCATAGGGGTATAAGTGTATATTTACTTCTTTTGATAAAACATTTAAGTCTATTTTGGTCATTTTTATTTTTAAGGTCTATATTTGTGACAAAAACTTTTTTTCGATCTTTTTTTTTTTTTTTTTTTGGCAGCAAGACATTCACAAACTCATATTGACTCTGTAAACCAAATCGGCAACTCCGCATCCATATGAACGACGAAAGATGGTTGTTTCCTAGCACTACGTGCCAAGCTATCCGCCATTTGGTTCTCCGTTCGGGGAACATGGATGATGTCTGAGTTGAAGAAGCTTCTTCGTAAAAGCTTGATATCTTCCAGATAGGTTTCAAATGCTGGCCATTCTTCTGGTTCTGAAACCATCTTCACCAATTGAGAACAATCCGTTGCAAACGTAACCTGAAACTGTCTTAGATTCTTCATACATTCCATTGCCCAAATCAATGCCTCCACCTCCGAATGAAGAGGAGACAGACACACCCTTACATTCCTTTCGATCTATCCTAGAGAATTTATCTATATAATTTTTATAATAAATTTTTAATAATTTTAAATGTTTTTTAAAATTGAGATAATATAAATACTAATATATATAAAAATATGGTTTATATATAATTTTAATATTCATTATTTGTTATTGGTTTTTAAAATGATCAATTTTATAATTAAATTTTGTTTATTAATTATTTTTTATTAATTAACTTTTGCATATGTGGGTAAACCAGTAAAAAATGACCCGCAAACACAACAATTTTTAAACGTTGAATGAGTCATATAAAACACTTAATAACGCTTGAAACCGCAAACTCCCACACCCAACCCCAACCGATGCGTTTGAACAAGTCGGGCCCAGATGTGTCCTAGATTATATATCAAATAATAATAACTAGTATAACAATTTTTTTGAACTTGAGATGTATATGTTTCATCCAAACTCTACATTTTTTTTTTGCAGTTTAAATATTTAGATTTTCAGTTTTCTAGATGTTATAGATTTTGTATAAATAAAGCATTTCCATTGAGATGCAGCATTTGTATAAATAACGAATAGAACAGGACACCAATGATGAATGTCAACGGGATCGTTGGAGATGATCGTTTAGAAAGTCAACCTGAAAGGTATAAGAATCGATGAACAAGTACATAAATGTTGTCCTTCAGGAACAAACAGTTTTTATCAGTTACAAGTGTAAATTGTTTATTGGTAAATAGGAGATAGTAGTAGTAAGGCATACATATTGGAGACTTTAAATAGAGTTGAGATTTCAAAGATTGAAGGATAGAGAATATAAAATTTTACAGTGATGATCAGTATGCTTATGTAGAGGACGATCGATAGTTGTGACTGCTTCAGACCACTCAACAGTTGTCCAAATCTCGCTTGTTTTCTTCCGCCTCTGTAAGGAGATCTCTGCACACCAAATCTCGCATTTCCAATTAGCAAGACAGTCCCAGAAGAGTAACATGTTGGACCGGGAAGCATAGCGTCAAGGTGTTCCGATGGCAAACCCCAACCATAGTTGACCAGTTTGGAGGCACAAAGGGTGTCCCTTAGATCCTCCAAGCCCATAACTTGTCTCCACTTCATTACACCGGACTCCAGTTCACTTGCCTCACACCACAATATCCACCCACCAGTTACACAACCGTAGATGACATTGTCTATCACATGCCAACCCTTTCAAAGTTCGTTGGTGTCCGAATTCCTTGTTTTCCATATGCTTTCACTCGGAATGTAAAGCAAACCATTACCTTTCTCATCCAAGGCGAAAATCTTCTTCTCATGTATCACCGAGCTTTCGTGCATTAAGGGAGAGTACCTGGGGGCGACGGTTGGTTTGACAGTGCGTCCCAAGTCTGTGTCTTTGGATCAAAAACCTCTACCCATATGCCGGAATGTGGTTCCTTGCAACCTCAGCAAACATATATCTTCCCGTCCACCACACCAGCTGCAGCAGAAGCTCAAGCTAACCCCATGGAAGGGAGATTGGTCCACGTATGAAATCGAAAATCCAGGAAAAAGACCCTGGACGATCGCTTCCGGGCAATCATCCCACCAATGACATAGATACCGCAGCCATGGGCCACCACTGAAGATGCTTCCGGAGGCTGATACAAGTGTGGCCGTATTGGAACCAACAAGGATGATTTAAGGATTTAATTTGGGTAGAAGGCGAACCAGCGTGAAAACGGGTCTGAAGGAATGCTTAAACATAAATAGCTGCAGAGTTCGGTGCAACCCATTAGGGATCGGGCTTGGTATAACTCCGGGGAAAGCATTAGAGAGCGGTGCAGCTTGGAGACGAGAAATAAGGATTCGTGTTCCAATCTTGAGACAATGGCCAAACAATCCATAATGATATCATCTGGCAACACTGATAACTTACAGGCATGCTGAGGACAGTAGTTCTTCTGTTTCTTCCTACGATTCCTCAACGTGTTTTGTTTTGCTTTATATTTACTCTCTTTTCTAGAAATCGAAATCATATTTTTTTTTCTTCTAATGTGTGTTCAAGAGAAAGCATTGCTTCGACTTGTATATCTACAATACTAAAAGCAAGATATATTGAGCAGGGAGCATGTCCACGTAGGAGTGTTAATTCGGACCAATCAGGGACAAGGTTTTTTACACGTCAGACGGGCTCGCGGAGAAATATACCATGTGGGCTTCATCCGAAAGCGTACCATTCGTGCCATTTGGGCTTTATCGTTCATCCAACAAGCGTGCCATTTGGGCTTTGACGGAGTTAATCTTCTTCGTCTACTTTTGCCCCTCACCTCTATCACTTCGTCTTCCCCGATCGAAGAGCAAAGACGCCGAGAATCAATCGAACCACTTCTACGGAATCAATATTTTCGTTTCAATCAATCAATAACTCCTTTATGATTTCGCTTCACCTTCCTCTTTTCCTCCTTCTTTATATACTGATCTTCTTTTCAATCAAACTAAAACCCTAGAACCACTCCAAGCTTAATCCATGGCGATGAAACGAAATGGGAAGTCTCCTGTCTCCTCCGACTCTGATGAGAAAGTCATGTTCTTCAAAGATGTCTCTCTAGGTCCGCATGCAACTCAGTTGCGCTTCCGACTCATCCATTTCTGGGAGGCTCGGAACCCGATCAAGAAGACGCTTATTGGCCTCTAAATGCTCCTCATCAACGAACAGGTGAGTCAATTCTCCAAAAAATAGTTTTGATACCTTGAGATCTATGTTTTCTGAGAATTTTAAACGTTTGTTTTAGCTTCGGAGAGTGAACTAGGGTTTTGAGATACCATGAGATCTATATTTTCTGAAAATTTTAAACGTTTGTTTTAGCTTCAGAGAGTGAACTAGGGTTTTGATGAGTATTTTTGGAGAATTGTTATGAGATTGGTTTATTTGTTAAAGTAGGGTTCTGAGTTTTCAATCTTCTAACGTGATTTGTTATTCTTTTTTGACAACAGGGGACTGTTATTCAAGGATTCATCCCACCGGGGCGTATTAAAAAATACTTGCCTGAGATGAAACAAGGATCAGTTAACCAACTCAACAACTTCTACGGATCGAAAAACAAACCGGTGTATCAGGTTGCTGATCATATCGCAACCGTATCTTTCACATAGAACTCTGAGATGTCGGTTCTTCACGAGGTTCCCATCTCATTTGATGAAGACCGTTTCAGGTTTCATTCATATGAAGATTTTGAAGCTAACTGTGATCTCAAAGGTGACCTCTACGGTAAGCTCTCTAATTTTATAAGCCATCTCTCAGTTACATTGGTCTATATTCCTGGTTAGATAGTGAAATCTATATTTTTTTGGGTTAAGTATTTAGTTCGAGTTTTTAGAGTTTTTGTTTGTCTTGAACATCCTCTGAATTGAATTGTGAATTGTGAATATTATTGTAGATTTGGTTTGTTAAGTTACTTGTTACATTCCATGAATTTTTATTAACCATTTAACTCTCTTCATGTACATTGTAATAGATGTTGTTGGCTACATGAAGCTGGTCAATGGACATACCCTTATTGAGCGTCCCATCCTTGACGAAGTGGAGATAGCAACCTCTCGGCATATTATGGTTCATGTGCAATCACATGAGTAAGTGTATTTTTTTATTTTCAAGTCATCATCTCTCGGTAGTTCCTAAATCCATAAGAGCTTACTTTTTGCAGCGGACCTGTGATGAAGCTCTACCTTTGGTACCATGCTGCAACAGACTTCTACAAGAAGTTCAACTCCTATGAAAAAGCTCCCACAGTGCTTTTGGTCACGACTGTGAACACCAAACGTCTACGAGGTTACCATTTCTATCTTTTACCATTCCTATCTTTAGACTCATGTTTTCACTACTAATTGTGACACGTTTTCGAGAAAGTTTGACATTGTTCGCTTATGTGATACTGAGTTATTGACCAATCCAAAAACGTTTTGTTATTTGTCTTTGGTTGATAATTTATCATGCGTGACATAGATTATATATTTTTACAGCGTTATGATTAATATATAGCATGCCAAGTTAGTCCATAGATGCAGAGCATTTGTATAACTTATATATTTGCACACTGACATTTTTATGCGTATTTTTACTCATTCATTTTCAATGTTTCTTCCATTATTGGACAGGTACCTTTGCCCTGACCTCTATGTCCTCTACACGTGTCTTCATGGACTATGACGTCCAACCAACCAAAGATTACTTCACTTGGTATGTATCCCAGTCTTCAACATCTATTTTCACAAGTTCATGTGAAGCGCACACTTACACCTATTGCAATGATTGACTGAAACAGTGCTTTATATTTTGTACCAGGCTTGGCTCTAACCCAGAGATTGGTAAGCAGGTTAGTGCAGAGGTGGTCACTAAGCGTGAGACACTGACCATAGCAGATATATTCTCCTACATGAAACATGAATCTGCAAAGGTAAAATTAAAGCTAGATGTTTCTTACTAATTGTGAAACACTTAGATATTTATATCCAATTTTATACACTGTTGCAGGATGCATTTTTTGAGTGCACGGCTATGATTGATGATGTTGTGCATGGCTCTGCTTGGTACTATATTGCATGCAGTGGGTGCCATAGTACGGCTACCAAGAGAGCAACTTCGTTGATTTGTACAAACACAAAATGTGGGAAGACTAACACAGCTGGTGTTGCACAGTATGTACTCTCGCCTTAATTTCAATTACTCTTTCAGTGATATTTACTTTTGATTATTACATTTCTGACCTTAGCTTTTGATTCTTCCATAACAGGTACCGTGCAAAGATATCCGTTTATGAAAACAGTGACCAAGCCGTTTTTGTCCTACTTGGTGATGCTGGTCGTGAGTTGATAGTTAGCAGCTACTTTGAGGTAACGAAGCATTAGTTTATACTCTCAAATGATTTTGACTCACGCTATTGAACTTGAATGCAAGGTTAATGAAAACGAAGGAACTGATCATGAGGTCCCTGTCCCGGAAGCTCTAATCAGCACCATCGGACAAACACATAAGTTTTGTGTGAAAGTTACAGAGCATAACTTCTCAGGCAATACCCGAGCTATAACTGTCACCAAGGTCCTCTCTCTAGACACCCCACCGCCCACAGAAGTCTCGGTTGAAAACAACATTGCTGCAACATCCGAGGAAACAACGAAGAGTGGAAATGAAGTGTGTGGACCTTCCAACGGCCGTGGAGATTCTGCAGATGGGGAGAGTAAGAGGATCTCTGCAGGTGCTGAGACAGCGAAAGCTAAGCGCCCAAGATGTTAGAAGTAGAGCTCCCGTTCATCTTCTCACGTATTGCATGCTTCAATGATGTTCAAGTCTTTTTCAGTTTAAGTATTGACTTATGATTTCCTTTCATTTTTTTTTTTTTGCTTTTCGGTGTTTTTCCCCTTGAAACATAATGTTTACTTTGCATGATTATCAGCTTATAATCATGTTTACTGTTTTATCACTCTGCTTCATCGGAATTACTTTCTCAGTTTATTATTTATGTCTTTAGAAACAGGTTCTAATGTATATTTGAGAACATCTATAACATGAGACGTAAATAGTTCAAAGTTTGAGAGAGGGAAGACATTAATATATGATTTTGTGACTAGCATTGACCAATAAATTATCAAATAATAACGTCAACGTGATTGAGGGCATAATTTTAGCACTTACACATGAAGTCAAAATCAAATAATTAAATACTGTATCAACAAACGTAAGAGAACAATTGATATACGATTCATTAAGGAATAAATTCATTATTCTGAAAGAAAACTTCCTCTTCCACATTTCTTAAGCGTAGAATTCCTATCTCCCATGTTCCAAATCTCTTTACAGATCACCATTGAAACCATTCAGATTCATATCAAGTCAAGCTTCCAAGAAAACAGTGTAAGTGCTCGAAATTAATAATAAGCCAAACAAATTACAATTCTTATTCCAAATTATAAATTTACAGCAGGGTTGAATCTAAGGATCTCCATATCATCGGAATGGAAAACCCACAACGCAAATTGTTATTCCAGTTTCTGTGCTTCGCTCTCCTTAGATAAAATATAATAAGATTTTACAAAAGACACTACTTTATAAATCCAGAAAATGACACATAGTGTTTTTCAGGTAAAGGCCTACTAAGTGGTATTTTAAGCTGATACAATTGATCCTTCTGATGATGCTAACAAGAATGTTGATTCAAACAATATGGACACATATTTAATAAAATGTTAAAACCTGTCTAGACGCAATCCAATGATGATCTTTGTATTTGTGTCGTGGTTATATAAATCTTCTGATTGGAGAGGACTACCTTATATAACTGTTGTGGTTACACTGTTTTCTTATATGAATCTGAATGGTTTTGGAGAGGACTCAACTCCACATAAGGTAAGCTAGTTCTTCGACATAAAATGATTTTTTCTTACATTATACATTTTAGTTTCAAATAAAATTAACATATAATTTTTAATAATAAAAATCTATTTAGTTTCATGAAGATATAATATATTACTCCCTCCGTGTCACCTAAGTATCACTTAAGGATGTTTAAAGAATTTTATTTCAAAATAATTGATGTTTTCACTATTTTAGATAGAATTTAATATCATTTGAATTTTGTGACCAATTACAAAATACTGTCTTTTTTCTTATTGGTTGAACAAGTTTCATTTAATGATATTTTTATATAACCAAAATAAATTATGTAAAAGTTTTTTTTTTTTTTTTTTTTTGTCATCGACTTTTACAGACTCATACTGACTCTGTAAACCAAACTGGGTGATCTGCATCCATGTGAACGACGAAAGACGGCTGCTTCCTAACACTGCGTGCTAGTCTATCCGCCTTTGTATTTTGCGTTCGGGGCACATAGATAATCTCTGATCGGGTAAAACTCTCTTGCAGGATCTTGATATCATCCAAATAATTTGCAAAAGCAGGTCATTCCTCTGGTGTTGAAATCATCTTCACCAATTGAGAACAATCCGTTGCAAACGTAACCTGAAATTGACGTAAATTCCTCATGCATACCATTGCCCAGAGTAGCGCTTCCATCTCCGCATGAAGGGGAGAGAGACTAGCCCTAACATTCCTTGCCCCCAACAAACCATCAAATCCTTCTAAAGTACTATACCAACCTTGTCCTGAAAAGGAATCCCCCTCTTTCCATGAACCATCCGCAAAACACCATCTTCCTGGGATTGAGGGCATAATCGTGGCTACTATTGGTGGGGTAGCCCTCTGCTCATTCAATATTTGTGCCTCAGCCCACAAAGTTGATTATGTTTCTGCCAGTTTAAGCGTATCCAAAGAATCAATGTCCAGATCACTGAAAACTTTATTATTCCTAGCTTTCCAAATATACCATAGTATCCATGCAAACTGATGATCTTTCATTTGCGGAACCACTCTCCAGAACAGATGATCGATGTTTGTGAAGAGATCACTTGTCGGAAAGATAGCTGGATTTTATGGTATCTTCGAAAGAGCCCAAACCTGCATTGCTGGAGGACACTCAAAGAACACATGGTTAATAGACTCTTTCTGAGCTCCACATCTTCCACAAGAAATATCCCCTTGTATTCCCCGTGCATGTAAATTTTTCTTTACTGCTATAAATCATGTCACAAGTTGCCATAGAAAATGTTTTAACTTTGGTGGGCAACGTATTTTCCAGCAGTTAGCCTTCAGAGCATCCACTGTGGGTCCAATTAATAATGGTGGTCTTTCCCTATCTGGATAGAGCCGTTCTACCTGGTATCCTGATTTGACCGTATATTTTCCAGACTTTGTGAAATGCCATCCATCCCTATATATCCTCCGAGACCTGCTTAGTGGTATACTTTCTATAAGTTTCGCATCCTGTGGATTTACCAAAGCCCGGATTGCCTGTGAATTCCAATTGTGTGAGTTAGAGTCAATGAGAGACTCCACTGTAAGGTCCGGATATAAATTGTGTTGATTTTTATTTGCTGGTCTCGGGCGAGTGGTTGGGAGCCATGGATCATTCCATACTGAAATAGAAGAACCAGATCCCACCCGTTTGATTAGTCCTTTGCTTACCAGAGATCTAGCTGAGACAATATTCCGCCAGCCATATGACGAAGAATATGAACGGATCGGTTCCAAAGGAGAAGCATTTCTGAAATACCGACCTTTGAAGACGCGAGAGAATAAAGTGTTTGGCCTCTCTATCAGACGCCATAACTGTTTACCAAGCACCGCTGTGTTGAAATCAATGATGTCTTTGAACCCTAAACCTCCTTCATCCTTAGCCACACATACTTTGTCCCATGATTTCCAGTGCATGCCTCGTGTACTTCCCCCTGGACTCCACCAGAATTGTGATACCGCACTCGTCAATTTTTTCACAATTGCCTTAGGTAAACGATAGCAAGACATAGTATGATTTGGTAATGCCGTAATCACTGATTTAATAATCACTTACTTTCCGCCTTTTTAAAAAAACTTGAAAGTCCACCCATTAACTCTTTTATTTAAACGATCTTGGACAAAGCTAAGAACTTGGATCTTTGATCCTCCCAAATTTTCTGGTAGACCCAGATAGGATCCCATTCCTCCATGATTCTGAATACCCAAAATATCTCTTAATTCCTGTCTAACGGGTTCCTCAATCTTATGTCCAAATTGAATTGAAGACTTCTCAAAATTTATAAGCTGCCCAGAAACTGCCTCATATTCCTTCAAAATCCTAAGAATGCTTTGACACTCTTCAGTGTGAGCTTTACAAAAGAAGAGACTATCATCCGCGAAAGCAAATGAGATATCGATGGGCAAGCTCTAGCCACTTTCATTCCCGTCAGTTGTTTTCCCCTCTCTGCCTTTTTTATATTTGCAATCAAAGCCTCAGTGCAGAGAATAAATAAATATGGTGATAAAGGATCACCTTGACGTAAGCCCCTATTTGGAACAATAAGGCCACGTGGTTGACCATTTATAAGAACCCTATATTGGACCGAGGAAATACATTCCATCATCAATTTGATCCAATGTATATCAAATCCCATTTTCACTAATAAAGCCTTAATAAAGTCTCATTCCACTCTATCATATGCTTTGCTCATATCTGTTTTAATTGCCATATACTTTCCTTGACATGCTTTATTAGTCTGCAGTCCATGAAACATTTCCTGAGCAATGAGAATATTATCCGATATTAACCTTCATGCCACAAATGCCGACTGAGTTTCGGATATAAGTAAGGGAAGATAAATTTTCAATCGCTGGCACAAAACCTTCGAAATAATTTTATATCCCACATTACATAGGCTGATTGGTCTCAATTCCGTCATCCTTGTCGGTCTCTCCGTTTTTGGAATCAGACAAATATTAGTAATATTTAATCTTGCATCCATTTCCCCCGAAACCAAAAAATTGTTGACCATTTCCACCAAATCATTCTTAATTATATGCCAGGAGTGTTGGAAAAAGAGGGCGGTCATGCCGTCCGGTCCTGGTGCCTTCTCTGGATGCATCATGAACAACGCCTCTCTAACCTCCTCCTCCGTCGCAAGCCTCAACAAACGTTGATTCATCTGAGGAGTAATTCCCGGTGTAACCTCTGCCAAAAAACTATCAAACCCCGATGGCGAGGTCGTACTAAAAAGATCTTCAAAATAATTTATAGCCACCTTTTCCACACCATTATCCTCTGTAATCCAATTCCCATCAACATCATGTAAGCCAACAATTCTATTTCTAACCCGTCTTTGCTTAGTTAAAGCGTGATAAAATTTTGTGTTAAGATCCCGAGATGAGTACCACATGTTCCTGCTTTTCTGGTGCCAATAATCTTCTTCATCCTTGTATGCATCCTGTAATTTCCGGGACACCTCCATAATATCCTCTTGTGACCTGGTATTGTCTGTTTGTACTTCTTCCAGTGCTTGTTGCAATTCATTTATTTTATCTTTTCCATAAGGTGGATTATTCTTCCGCCATTTAGCAATCTCATGGCGACAATTACTAATTCTTTCCACAATACCCACCGTATTCCCGTCTATTCTTCCATCGTTGGGTTCTGCCCAACCCATTGTAATCGAATCCAGGAGACCCGCTTGTCCAATCCATCTCTTATCAAACCGAAATTGTCCTTTCCTTCGGTGAACTTTATCCTCTAGATAAGCCACCACTGGCCGATGATCAGAAGCCACCATCCCCAGACACTCTGTAAAAGAGCAGGGAAATAACGTATGCCACTCTTCATTTGCTAGGGCACGATCCAATCGACATCGAACCATCACCGCCCCTTTCCCTTTTCCTCTTCTCCCCTGCCATGACATTTTATTTCCCCGAGCCGGGAATTCTAATAAACCACTATTTCGTATCATGTTATTAAAAGGGATGAATGAAACCGCACTTCTTAAAGATCCTCCATCTTTTTCATGATTTCCAGTAATCTCATTTAGATCGGCAATAATGAACCAGGGTTCAGACCGCGCCAGACCATATCTAGTTAAACGCTCCCACACTTGCTCCCTCATGTCTTGAACTGGATCCCCATATACAAAAGTAAGATAAACCTTTTTGCCTAGAGCCTCCGCTTCCACATCAATCATTCGGTTACTAGAATATAATACTTTAACTTGATACTCACTATTGTAGTAAAGCGCTAATCCTCCACTTCTTCCCACTGGGTCCACTGTGACCAAATTATCATAACCAAAGTGCCCTTGAAACTTTTGGACAAACTCTGGTCCCTGCTTTGTTTCTGCTAAAAATAGAAAATCCGGTTTATGTTTATGTTTTATCTCACTCAAATAGCTTATAGTCCACTTACTACCCATTCCTCGGCAATTCCAACTTAATATTCGCATTTAAAAATTTTGTTCTTCATTTGCCCCGAAGAGCAAGATCGACGGGTGTAATGATACCCTAATTCCACAATCCATTCCCTTGAGCTCCAACATAATTTTGACCGTACATTCTTCTCATACCTACCACATTTTTCCTTTACAAAAGACAAAGAAACTAAACGAACCTGTAACAATAGAAAAAACTGAGCCCTTGCTTCTATCAATATGATGAAAACCAGACCAATCTTTGCACTGATCAGTACAGTAACCTCACATGACCTCCATTCCAAATTAATCTGTATGCCTAAACATAACCTTAGTAACTTTTCATGATTCTCAGTGATCTCGTTTAAATCTCCAATAATAAACCAAGGTTTCGATCGTGCTAATTCAAATCGAGTTAATCTCTCCCATACCTGTTCTCTTAGCTTTTGTACTGGTTCCCCATAAACAAAAGTAAAGAAAACTTTCTTCCCTTTAACCATTGCCTCAATATCAATCATCCTCTTGCTGGAATATAGAATTTCAACTTGAAATTCATTATTATAAAAAAGAGCTAATCCACCACTCCTCCCATTTGGATCCACCGTAACCAAACTATCATATCCAAAATGGTCCTGAAACCTTTGTACGAATTCGAAATCCTGTTTTGTCTCGGATAAAAATAAAAACTCTGGTTTATATTTATGCCATGTTTCCCGAAGATAACTTATGGTCCAATGACTCCCAAGTCCTCTGCAATTCCAACTTAGTATTTTCATATATAATGATTGTAAGAGAAACGTCTTTGTCGAATCCATGAGGCCATAAACCCACAGACATGTCCAATATAATTTAATTCCTTTTTCCCATATTTCCATAGTCCCTTATTATAATTCCTGAGGCTGCTACAATTTTCCATGGCCCATAATAAAAAACCTGGAAAACTTACAACCAGTGAACCAGTAACACCCGTATTGTTAAAGTATGTCCTCAAACCCCGTACCAACACCACAGTATCCCCATAAAAGGTCTCACTAGAATAAAAAGATAATCTCATTAACGCACATAATCCAACCTTGTTTAAGACCAATATTAAAATTCCACCAGATGTCCACATGAAATTTCTTCGCAGTAGAACCACCACACAACAGATGTAAAAACCAACTAAACCATCTTTATTCCAATCCATAAACTTGAGATAAAAACTTACAGAGATACGACATAATGACGTATTGAATCTGCGCTTCTCGTATCGTAGAAAAATCAAAGCCTCTTCCCGATCAAGGAATTCTCCTCCCCTGAAATCAACTGAAGTTTCAAAACATAATGCCTTGTAGCCGTCTACCTTCACTTTGATTCTCCCATGATCAAGATCCACTTCAAGCCACTCCCCAAAAGCCTCACCGATTCTCTCGAAAATCGGGGCAGCCCAAAATTCTAGAGGAAAACCCAGAACCTTTACCCAAAAAATGATCTCCGAAGGGTAAGGTCGTTCTTTCCTAGATTGCCAGCGAACCAATGATAGCATCCAGTAGTCGAGATGAAACAGCTGCATCCTTAGGACCTCGTCATTATCTTCTTCTTCCTCAAAATCAAACTGGAACTTGCCCAAGCCCAAATCTGTCCCAATCAATTTCCAAATTTTTGGTAGCGTCACCACCAATGCCTTCACATTCTGCTCATCAGGATTCATGCATCGACCAATCAAAGCCTTTGCATAGCCTTGAATGAGCCCCGTGTTGTCAAAGTTTGGCCCCGAAATCTTCAGTCTTTTGGGGTTTCCCTCCACACTCCTCGCACTCCCAATAAGTTGACTCTGAGTCATTGAAACCAAAGAAAAGAAAAAGCCACAAAAACCTTTAACGATAATTGAAATGAGAACTGAGTTGTGCTGTAAATCGAAGACCCTACACCCTAGCTTGATTCCCATTAAAGAAAATCTTCTATGATTGATACGAGAAGTCAGCAACCAAATATTTTGAATCCACTCAACGATTCTAACCAGCCAAATTATCCAATAGACTTGCATATTCACAAACCATACTTTCCATCTCCTAGTAATAAAAGATTGAGGAGTATCCTTTTGACAACCCTTAAGAAACAAAACACCCAGATCTTGCGATTTCGTTTTAATTAGAACGACAATCGTACCACAAAGATCTCGGCTTTGGATGATGTTTGACGATGATTTCCTTAAGCGTAAGGAGCCCGAAGCTTTTACCGATTCTAAGGATCTTGCCCTCCATATATTTCCATTTATTCGGAGATTCCCTCCGAGATCCACACGATCTCTCCTGGTGGAGACCCCAGTTTGTTTCGATCCTCTCCAGGAACCTTCATAATGATGAAGATCTGCCCTCTGATTATCCCGTGTGACCCTTTGATCCCCTGGATCCCATCCTCGAAGATCCATCGTAACCCTAGAAAAATGTCACCGTCGCCATCGCTCTGTAAATTTAGTTTATTAAACTAAATCGTAACATTAACAAATCATATCATATTGTAAAAGTTTTAATTCTCTTAATTCACTAGGTTAAGATCCGTGCATTGCGCAGGATGAACATTATATATATAAATTATTTTATGTATTATATATTTTTACACATTATGAAATAATAAATATATATTGACATCTGCCAAATCATTCAAGAAAATAACATATACGGTTATGTTTTCTTTTGTAAAGAAGATTTTGTTTGATACCATAAATATAAAGTTAATCCTATTTTCATATAAATATGATGAAATTCAAGGGCGAAACTCAAATTTTCCAAATAGGATTCTGCTTTAATAGTATAGATGTCTTTATTTTTATTTAATTGCCTAAATTCATATATTTGTTCCAACTATACAAAAAATACTACTTTATAAATACAGAAAATGACAGATATTACTCATAGAAAATTTTAATATTATACTTTAAAAATTTTAACTTTTAATGATATTTTTAATTTAATTACTTAGATGCATATATTTGTTCTAGTCATTTAAAAACTAAACTAGGAAGATTGTATAAATGAAAGCAATGAGTTTGTTATTCCCAGTTAAATGAAAATACACTACGGGTCTGACTGGTGACCATTCGAAAAACAAGAGGAACGAATAAAAAAAGAATGTACGGGAATAAAATAGCAGGAATGAAAAAGAATGATTGTTTCTTATCAAATTTAACAAGGAATAATTTTGTTCTTTAATTCTCTACAAAAAAAAAATAATGAAAGAGAATGAGAGGGAATTATTATTCCTTGTGAATGGTGATTTTTTTAGGAACGTTAGGGAATGCATTATTCCTCGCTGTTCCCTGGTCACCATTCATACCCTACAATAAACACATCACTTAATTTCTAAAAAAATTCATTAATAGAGTGCAAAATACAATAGACCAAAATGAATTCAACCTAAATGATGTTACAATAGTTTATTAATTCCTTAATTGCTTAGGAAGAAGAATTTGAATAAATTGACTCCGAAATAACAGCTCTCTGAATACAATTATTTTGTATAAAATTTTGGTAAGTTTTTCCGTATTATAATATAAACTATCTAATATAACAAAAAATCAAACTCATTTATATAAAGTAAGATTTCACTAACTCTGATACAAATAAGAACTTATCTCTTTTTGAAATGCAGAAAATTCGTCCGGAATAACGCATAAAAGAAAACGAGGACATCCGCTCGGATCACGTACGAAATGAAAAGGTGTGTCTTTATTATAAGGAGTGTCCAAGTAATAATGTTGTATTGGATATTAATCTAACTATAAATATTTCAGTTCGTCTAATAAATGCTCGATCAACATTCAAACCGAAATTGTTTGACTGTAAGTTTTTATGGTTTATTGTAACATACTTTAATATCTATACTTTTCCAGAAAACTAATTCGGTTTCAAATGAAAACTAATACTTTCCCAGAAAACTTTTCAAATAATGATCATCATTTGGCTGATAAGTGAGAAATGCTATAACGAAGAACTTAATGTTAGTCTTAATATTTTAGCATTGATTCAGTTTTTGTTTTCATTTATTTTTATATAAACATTTTGTTTTCAATTCTAAATTGGTATATATTATAATATATATGTATCTATCAATTTTTAAAACATAATAAGTATACGATATATTTTTCATTGAATAGATTATTTCAAACTTTCACATGTATTTGTATCTTCTTCTATGTATATATTTTCGGATTATTATTTCATTATTAAAATTGTAACTATATATATATATATAGATTAGTAAAATATTGTTTTATTGTCATATTCAAAAATATTGTAATCGCAAATTTAGAAAGTTTTTTAAAAATTAAACTTTTCGCTTCATAAATTTATATTATCGAGAAAATAATTAAACATTTAGTTTTTGTTTAAATTTTAAAATAAACTATATAGTTAATTTGTTTTCTTTGATTTAAGGTAGTAAAGATTAATCATTGTCAGAAAACTAATTCGGTTTGATCCTAACCCACATAGGCGAAAGAGTGCTTAGGGCAGACATAATCACTGGCTCACACATTGGAGACGAAGTTTTAATCCCAAGAGTTCTTCTCTTGCATGATGAAACAAATCTGCCGTTCACTTTACGTCGACGACAATTCCCTATCAGATTGTGTTATGGAATGACAATCAACAAAAGCCATGGGCAAAGCTTAAAAGAGGTTATCCTATATCTACCTAGACCGGTCTTCGCACATGGTCAACTCTATGTGGCCCTCTCACGTGTAACAAGCAAAGCATGATTAAAGATCATCAAAAGCGAAGATTCACACCCACGGAAAGTGAAGAACATAGTCTACAAAGAAATCTTCAACCGCCTTCGTTCCTATGAGAGTACAGAAAATTCAAAACTCAGAATCTCATCGAAGGTTTCTTAAGTCATTATCTATCTAATAATTCACATTAATTTGCTATGCAGTATTCTACCTATCATAAGAATGAATCAGAGTTAAAACTCCTTCCCTGATGATGGAAGTACGTATCCCTATTATATTCTATTACAAAGTTATGTTAACTGATTTATTTCAGAATAAATTTCAGGCTCTCCAAGAAAATCTCATCACATCTACCACCATCTTCGTCAAAAAGTCCACCATCTTATTTATGATTTTCGCTTCTCTGTTTTAAGCTTCTATGTTTTAAGACTTTAACATTTGCTCTTAATAATGATAATGACTTTATTCTCCTTTTAAAAATGATTTACAACACACTTAAATTTTAAAACTGATCAACTGTATTTTGAAAAACCAAAAAAAGTTTGACAAATCAAACAAATAACACCCAAAACATCATCAAATATGCGTTGGAATTAAATAATATAACATACCTCCAAATCATCGTGGATTATCACATAAAATTAATATGTTTGAAAGCATGTTCCGCGCGTAAAAACTTTGAACCACACATAAAAATATACAAATTATAAAAAATTGACAATACAAAATAATTCTCATTCTTATGTGTGCAGAAGATGCAGCCGAAGATCGCAAAAACCAAAGCGACTACCTCGGACCACAACCAATAATCGTTAGGATCATTAGGATGTGGCCCATCACAAACCACAAAAACAAAAATGCTTTCCTAAGAACAACTTTCATTTGTCTCGACATCCAGGTTTGTCTAAGAAATTACTATATTTTATTACTCCAACTACATTTGAAATGATTGCTTTTAACCATTAAACATGAACAACAAATGGAGGGGAGGGTGCCTATCTCTACGTCAGACAAAATGTACCAACGGTTCGAAGAAGAGAAAATTTATCACATTAGATATTTTAACCTTCTTCCCAATAACCAACGGTATAAGCTTACCATTCATCCATACGTAATCAATATCAACGAGACCACAATTATTACACAAATTCAAGAAAACATTCCACCAATTCCTCCGTACATATTCCGTCCCCAACACTACACCCAGTTGATCAGCTTAGCAAGTGCAACCAACTTCCTCCCAGGTAAAAAAAAAAAAACCCTTACTATCTCACATACCAATAAATTCTCTATTTTTGCACTAAAAATTATTCCCACAGATGTTGTTGGCCGAATGTACCTTATCCAAGGAAGTGATTTATATAACCACAACACAAATACAAAGATCATCATTGGATTGCGTCTAGACAGGTTTTAACATTTTATTAAATATGATTTGATTTCACCAATATAATATATAATACCATAATTTTTTGTAGATCCAAAGTTGTACGTCTAACTATATGGGACAACGAGGCGGCTAATTTCAGGGAGTTAAATCGTATATCTACCAGAAAAAACCAAATCGTAATCGTCACAAGTATCATTCCACGGTTATATGAAGGTAATAAACTAAACATAAATTTTATGTCCAACTAAATGCTTACGAATATTTCACTTTACAGGGAAATTATCACTCACAACCACACCAGGATCGCGCTTTTACTTTGACAACGACATTGATATCATACAACGCTTCCAAAAGAGGAATAAACTGTCATCCTAAGTCTGATGGCATAACTCCACATGGAATCGAACAACAACACACCAAACCACAAAATCAACTGCTTTAAAATTTGTGTTACCGATTCCTACGTTAATTAAAAAGGCACACTCAGATACTTTTTTCTCATACGGAAATTGATTGCTCAACACAATATATTATTCAAACTTCCTATTGTTTAGAAAGAGAAACTGATCACCGCATCACATTAGAACAAAAGCTCTATGGTTAATTCTACAACAACAAAGATAAACTAACACTTTCTTAAACTAAAAACTACCAAAAATATATAAATTTCCCTTTAGTTAAACATGTTATCCGCGCGAAGCGCGGACAGCGGCTCTAGTATATATAAAATCTGGATACTAGTTCTATCCGAATAAGGAACAAAACAATAATATTTTATTTTTTGGGAATTGGACTGTATAGCCACACAAAAAATATCATAATTAACTATCTAACCCAAAAAAAAAAGTTCCTCCATTATTTATGAAATATATACTATATTACCCTTCTTAGTTACCGGTTAATGAAAAAAAAATACACTTCTCTTCTTCTTCTTTGATTATGAACTACCACCACTCTTCTTTCATCCCCACCGCCTTACCCTCCGTCACCGTTATGATACGCTATCACCAACTTCACACTGTGCTTTATATTTATTGTGTCTTTAATCACCACCTCTTTTTCTATCATCATTATTTCTTTTAATTATTAACCAGATCTGTAAATTTCGATTTTATAGTTTTGCCATTAGATCCTTCAAAACAACTACAATCTTCTTGATACCAGTCTTCTTCTTCATAAGCTTTTAACCTTCCAACAATGTCCTCAAAACTCGTCGTGTTAAGGTCAAGAAGTTGTTCAATGGAAGCAACGATCTGAATGTATTTCTTTCTTGGTAAGCTCTTTAGGAATTTTTTAACAATCTTTGATTCTTCTATCACCTCTCCCAACGCTGTAGATTTTGAAGAAATCTCAGATAACTTGCCTACGAAGGTATCGATCGTATTTCCATCTTTCATCATAAGTCTATCAAACTCTGCCATTAAAGTTTGTAGTCTCGCTTCTCTGACCCTCTCAGCTCCGAGATTGCGTGCTTTTATTGCGTCCCATACACCTTTAGCTGTGTCCAAGTCGCCAACTTGAAGGATTAGTGCCTCTGGTATAGATTGGAACAAGAACGCTATTGCCATGTTGTTTTTCTTCTCATCTTTGATTCCAGGTTCAATTGCCTCCCAAACCTCGCTGACTTTCAGTGCTATCTTCATCCTCATACACCAGACAGTATAGTTTGATGTAGTTAGCATTGGGAATTTGATGGAGGTTCGGCCAGACTCCTTGCTTGCCGCAGTTTCTTCCTTTACTTCCGCCATTTGTTTGTTTCAAGCTTTGAATTGATTCTTGAGGCTCTGATACCAAATATAGAATCACAAAGCAATATAGAAACTCAAAGCAATAATAAGAAGTTCTTCTCTTATTCAATCAAGCAACAATTCAATCAAGCTCTCTAAGAATCACTCAACGCACACACCCATCATTATCATTGTTATCAATATATATAGAGAGCTCTATTTCCTAATCCTATTAGATAACATATCTAGAAAACTTCCTAAATACATTATACTTTCCAATTCCTCAACATGATAGGATTAGGTCAATAGTTTGTTTCTTAAGTTTCCTTTTTCTTCAAACTTAACTCAACAGCTATAAATAAGAATACTTTTACTTGTTCAACAACTTTTGAGATGCACGTTTATAATATTTTTACTTGCTTCTGGTTTAGGTGAATTTGATTTGTAAAACGTAATTTCTACAAATACGAAATTTTCACATCTATCTAGTTTAACACTATTTTATAACCTTGAACTATTCGTGGAACGTGTTATGATCGATATAAATGAGTGCGTAAACTTAAATTAAAGGGCTTATTTGCAAACTAGCCATATTTTCAATACAAATTAGGTAAATGTCATTGATTTTGACATAATGTAGTTTCTAACATTTATGCCACAAAGTATCCGATTTTATCCTTTATCTTTACAGGTATCAAGTAAGTGTGTGAGGAAATAATGTGTCCAGTATAATATAAAGTCAAAAATACTTGAAAACTATTCCAAATGAAAGAAAGAAGAGTCATCCACGTATACATTTATTGACCACATGCATAAGCACCAAGTGTTCTATTCCATATCATTGTTGTAGTATCGGATTATAACCTCACCTACAACCTCTAAATACTAAACATAACTCAACCTCAATCCTTAGATACTAAATCTTCTCTCAGTCTCATCCCAATCCCTAAATACTAAACCTTAAACCCTAATCAGTAAACCCTAAACCCAAATATAAACCATAAACCTAAGTATATGGAACAAAATAAATAACATAGTACATATTGATAAAATTATGAAAAGTTTATGATTGCATGAAAGAAGTTAATACTGGCCCCAACCATACTCCCTCACTTTCTAAATACTAAACTCAAATCACTAAACCGTAACTCAAATATAAACCCTAAACCTATATATCAAAATCTAAAAAGTACATAATATTATGTAATATTAAATTTTATTATGAAATATTAAACTATACAGTTTAGATCATAGTACAATTTTTATAGGTTCAAAAACATGTAACGATAGAGAACTTAAGAAAGTTACAAACTATATTTTTAAATAAAATAGAGCACTTTTAGTAATCGTCAAATGGAATGGAACATGACAAAATTGTATAGTAACAAAATATATCACATTACATAATATGTCCATGTAGAATAGAACAAGAATCTGTAAATGGAATAGTAACGCCACTTCATTCCACTTCATTCATATGCAACTTCCATGTTGCAGTATTGTTATTGAGATCTCAGATATGGTGCACGCTTGTCATTCATATTTTAATTTGTCACCATCAGCTGAATCACCTACGTTATTAGGGAGAATTAGTTCTAAACCCAGTTTTCAAATATTTAATTTTCTATACTGTTTGTCCGTCAACTAATTATTATTTCCATATTATAGTATTCTAATACCAATGTATTATCAATGCCACAAAACTATAAATCAAGCAAAGCACCAGAACTTACAGAATTTGAGAAGGATCTTCGTTGAATCGGTGATGTGGAGGCGAATCGACCCGGGTGAAGCTCATCGCCGCCTCGGTTGTAACTGCGGCGGCGCTTTGGCGGTTTCGGAAGCAGAGAAGGTTAGGACTTTTAGAGAAGTTTCTCGATCATAAAATACTCTAGAATTCAGGCGGTGGTGATAATATTGATCTACTCCATGAGTGAGAACATGCCAATCATAGAAAGTTTCCAAGAAAAATTACAAAAAGGAAGATGTGAATATCGAGCTGCCATGAATTACTTTTGACAGGTAATAGTTATTAACTTTTATTTTCTGTCTGTAAATTTCACCGATTGCTGAAAGGGAAAAATATAATTATTATAGAAAAGACACAGTGTGTATAGTATTAGGAAAATTGAACATGTAGCTGATTAGTGATTTTTAGCGTTATACAGCCTAATTTCCCTAAATTAAAATAAAATAAAATTACAACCTTAAACCCCACATATTAATTTTAAAAATAATTAATGGTTGAAAAACCAATCCATTGATCCAACTTGGTCATAAAAAAGTTTAGGCATGTATAAATAAAATCTGAAGTCTCAGAATATATTTTGATATGGACTTAACTATAGTCATCGTGCATATAAAAATGCTTTTTAAATATATTTTTTCTTTTGATTTTATGACAGATTTTTATTAGAAATAAAAGATGTGTTGTCGTTATACTTTTAAAACATAAGATATTTTCTTTTAAAAAATACAGAAGACATTTATTTATCCATATCTCCGATATTTTGATGTGTGAACCTAATTCATTTCTTATATACGACCAACAAGGAAAAAAAAACGCATCTCCTTCGACTTTTCTTCATCGAAACATCTAATGGAGTCATCTTCTTCCCTCCTTCATCACTCTTACCTCACTTACTTTAATCCTCGAAAACTTGGAAAACCTTCCTTTTCTTATCCATTAATGCCGAAGTTGCGAACTCGCAAACCAACTCGCATTTGTTCTAGCAAGATGTACGTTCCCGGTATGTCATATAATTTGTAAGAAAATGTGTTTTTTATCCATATATTGTATTATTCTCTATATAGATTACTGTGTACTTTGTTGCCCAAAACAAAAGATTACTGTGTACTTTTTATTGAAGTGTTGTTTTGTAATTGAGTTAGGCTTTGGAGAAGCTTCACCGGAGGCTAAGGCAGCGAAGCATCTTCATGACTTTTTTACTTACGTTGCAGTGAGGATAGTGTCTGCTCAGCTTGAGGTCAATTTAATTCAAAATTCGCATTTAACTTACAGTGTTTAAGAAAATTGTTTTGTGATTAATTAATTAATGACAGAGTTATAACCCTGAGGCGTATTTAGAGTTAAGAGAGTTCTTAGAAACAAACTCAGTAAGTGACGGCGATAAGTTCTGCGCTGCTCTCATGCGTCGCTCTTCGCGTCACATGAACTTAGGTACCAAATAAAACCACCTGTTATACATTAGTAAATAAATTGATTACAATATTTTTTGTTAAATAATTAGTCATTTTATATATCCATATGCTTAGTATATACTTATATATTCATACATTTATATCTGGCTTTATATAATAAACTAATCAAATTCTGTTGTCGTCTCATGATCAATGCAAGCCCTTCGAATTTTAGAGGTAAGCTAAGCTTTTCTTTTCTCCTTTAATACATTTTCAAAACTACACTTCATATATCTCTAGGTTTTGTATTTACGGTTTTGAACCTTTTTGTAACCGTTAACGTAGGTACGGTCTGCTTATTGTAAAAACGATTTCGAATGGGACAATTTACAGCGCCTCGCGTTCAAGGTTATCACTCCTCACCATAATCTCTCTCTATATATACAAGTGACTGAATATGAAGTATGTAAATGTAACATAAGCATCTTGTGTTTGTGAAAAATGCAGAATGTGGATAGATCCAACACAAAACTCATGCGTGAATACGTCTTAGAGACTAGCCATGTCGAAACTGATACGGATAAGTGAAAGCTCTCAAGTCTCCAGAGGATACACACATGAAACCAATTTGTACATACACATACATATATACCATTGCGCTTGTGTTAATCATAGTCCATAGAGTTTTAATCATTAAACCTTTTCTTGAAAATAACAAAACTAATCAAGAATCAGGATCGATTACATGGATACTAGGAGAGGCATGGATTTGTCCTGAACCAAAATAAGATTAGGCATAGTATTCAATGTTCTCTAACCTGTAGACATACTTAACCACAATGCCTCCACTTAAATGAATACTTTTCTTTGATCGATCAGCCATCCAATTTATTCTTTCAACCATCTAATGTCAATCAATCTCAATCACAAAATGTTTGTCTAAACCATATTGCTACTAGACTTACCGCTACGTTTTGCAAGTGGAAGTTTGCAACAGAGTCTAAAGTTTTTCCTCTCTTCTCCTCCTGCAAGAGGTACCTATGTAAAAAATCAAGACAAAAAACAGTAGAGGTTATGATTATATGATTCATGTTAACCATTAGATATACAAGAATGAACATACCTAGCACAAAACCACATAAGAATAGGTTCTTAAACTGGAAATATACAAGGTGAAGTAGCCCAATAGCAGTTCTTTTGTGATAGAAGGTTTAATAGAACTTCCATTGCGTTGCTACCGGAAGAAGAATCACTGCATAAACAAGAATCGTTGAGTTAATGCCTTGAACAAGATTTGATAATAGCATAAATGAAGTGCATTGATTAAAAAAGCTTCTTATTCTGACGGACTCATAAGGGTTTGTTCCTCTTCTGGTAGTAATACATTCTCGCTGAATGAAGTTGAATTGCTCTGTGTACCACCGCCCTCATCTTCACCAAATCTTGATGTGAGATGAGAAGTTTGAGAGGAACCATTGCATGAATTCAGGGATGGGGCTAAGTGTTGCAAATGTCTGCATCGACGACCTATTCCTAATATCTTCTTTTGAGATCCAAAAGGTCGCTGATAGGATGTTACCGCCTTATGAATAATAACGCATTGTTAGATTAAAAAATGTTGTTTAAAATATTAGTGTATGGAACTGCATACCTCATAAGCGACCTTAGTGTATGGAACTGCTTCTCAAGCAATGAAGCAGAATCATCCCAAGTAATGTGATAAAGCTCTAAAGTAGCAGGACTAAGCCACATCCCTAGCTTCTCCATAGTATTAATAAAAGTTTCACCACATTTCCAAATTTATTGATAGTAGCTATTTTTTTGTTTGTAAATTTCCCCTATTATTTTTAGTAGCAATATTTGGTGATAAAATATAGTACTAATTACACCTTGTATATTTCCTTGAGTAATAAAAAAAAAAAAGCTAAAGAAAAACGATTGTTCCAGATTTTATGGTTGATTATAGCCATCATCTAGTTGGACTATAAAAAGCGATGAAGAGTAACTTCATTTCATCAATCATTAAAAAATCATTTACGTGAAGAATGAAGACCATTTCCCTTAAATTATTGTTATTGGCTTGTCTTGTTGTCGTCATTTTCCGTAAGTAAGCATGCATATAATTTTCAAACAAACCAAAAATGTATTTTTTTTTTACCAATATACATATATCCAGATTAGAGAAAAAAAAAAGATTTTTTTGAAATCAGTTTTAAATTGTTTATTTTAAAACTTTTCTTAGTATATTTGTTTTTAATATCACTTTATTATATTTTGGTGTGTTCAAGGTCAGAATCTTGCAGTGGGGAATTTTTGTAAGAACAACAATGACTGCAAAAAGTTATGTGGAGGCTATTGCAACAATATTCGTGAAAGTTGTGTGTGTCATAATTTAAACAATATAAATGCAATAAACCTTGGTTCTTCTAACGATCCTTGTATCCCAGAACATCCCGGTTGTCGTGGAGGTCCTCCACCAAAACAGTTGAAAGTGTAATGATAAAACTATTGTATTTTGATCCCCAAAAAAACTATTGTATATGTCTGACATAGTATATGTCTGACATAAGTTATTTGCTGAATAAAACATAATTTCATTTATCAATTTTGTTGTTCACATTCATGTCTTGGATTTTTTAAACAATAAACTTGATTAACATACTAGCCAAATATATACTTTACCAAAAGAATAATTTGTGAATAACTCCAACCCGCATAATGAGAAAAATATTTTCGATAAAATAATTAAATCTATACCACAAGTCTTGTTCTTCCGATATGAGAGACCCCGTTTAAGTGCCAACATTTTCTGGTTACAGTAACAGTTACGGAAACTCTGATCCAAAGACAAAAAAGAAGAAACATTCTAGAATTTCTGAAGAACAACAGAGTTGGCTAGACCAGCTTGTTCGATGGTCTGAGTGAGATCCGTCAAAGGCGCAGGTGGGAATCCCATTGTCTGAAGCTGGTAGTTAACCGGGGCTCCAGGCCGAGAGGAGTCAATGAAAGCCCGAATGTCACTAACCGTGTGATGGTGATTGAACTTAGCCACAAGCCGGGTCCCATCCGCTAGTCTAATCTGAATCGATGCGGTAGGAAGGGTTTCATCTATTACAAGAGTTGGAGACGGTGGTGCTGCTAAACCGGTTTGTACCGGAACGGCTGCGGAATCTGGAGCCAGCGATGGGGTACCACCACTAAGAGTCCTTCCAACGCCCTGAAAGGAAACCTTAGGCTTCTCTCTTTCCTACAATGAGATGAGACAAGATAAAGAGAAAGAGATACAAATATGGATTTATAGAGAGAGGACACTCACAGGACAATTCTCTTCCCTTCGCATCAGATTAACATGTACAGGAGCTCTTCTATCTTCAGGCTCAAGCTCTTTCGGACACTCAGACTTTCGAATACTCTACCCAAAAAAAAAGATAACTCAAACAGAGATGGACAACAACAGTTATGACATGACATTTTTGGTTCCGTAGTACCTCGAGAAAAGAAGCATTCTCTGGATCATCCAACTTCCTCAACGGACCATCATCTATAGTGAATCCATTAGACCAGAAGATAATGTTGTGAGCCACAGGGTCAGGCTGTTGAGGAGGAGGAGTCGAAACGCTTTCACCTGAAAGCAACCTCCCAGTTCCAGTGAAGCTTCTGGAACTCGAAGAAGGAGTCTCGAGAGGTCCTTCAACAGCTCCTAGCTGCCTAGCTTGATTGAATATCTCATCAACATCATCCTTCTTCGATGGATCTTGAACCATCATACCACTATAAAACGATTCAGATCCAAACGTGTCTAAGTACGATCCTAACACTTAAAGAGGATTAGAATATCAAAGAAGTGAGATGGTTATTGAGGACTGACCTTTTCTCGCCGCCGGTGTAGTACTCCTGAGGACCGTCCGAATCACTGTCTGAGTCCGGATTTGATCTCCGATTGAGATCGGAGAGAGTGCGGATTCCACCGGTTCGACTGCTCGACGGCTTCGCTGGTTTCTTGTCCTTCGATGACATTGTTTCCTCCCCGATGCGCAAACAGTAAAACGATAGACACAGAGATGAGGCACTGTCATGTGTGTTAACTAAAAGTTGACCTGGAGGTTGGTTTACTTCGGTTTATTCGGGTCGGATCGTTCGGTTAACTGAAAAACTGTTGAATTGATCCGAAACATAGTACGGTTCGATTCGGTTTGGTTTTGTTCAATTCGAATTGGTTCGGTTACAAATATTGTGATTAACCGGTATAGTCTCAGTTTAAAAAAAATCGAATTAGCTGATGGATGAACCAAAATCCGAACATTTTGATTTAATTTGGCATGTTCGGTATAGAATTTTTTGGTTGGTACGAAACTGGCTCTATCAAACCTGGAAGGAACCGAATCTTAGCCTACCGACATTTTAGATAAGAGAGAGAGATCACATGCATGCTTCATGGAAGACAGTGATGGATGGTAATAAAATCTCAGAATGAGCCTAATTCAAAATTAGATTATAACTAAGAAAAAAAAGGAACCTTGTGTAAACCCAATTTCTGTGTGGTCGATCACCATCGATTTTAGATGTCTAGACAAGCTTTTTTAAGCTAAATGTTTACCTGGGAGGAAGTTATTCATGAAGCCCGGTTCAAATGTGTAACTTACAGAAAGAGTTTGATGTTCTGCTCATATGTCTTGGCCAATGTGCACTCAATGTCACAAGCTTGTCAAGATAACATTGTCTTCCACTATCAAGGATCAACATTATGCTCCCAAGTTTGTCTTGCGACTTGTGAGCATCATATTTGGTTTATTTTAGAAGCATCTCAAGCGTATCTAATATCACAATCCAAACGAGTGCTTTTAAGTAAATATATTCTACTTTCCATATGAAAACATGGTTACATTGGGAAGCATCTGCACCATAAATGCATTATTATTTTTTAGATTGTATGATTCATTCTCTGGAGCATGCTAGTAAAATGACAAAAGCTTCACCAAAGAAACCATCTCTTCGGAGTAGAAGGTTTCGCCGGCTGATCATGTCCCTCCTTTTTCCTATTTTCCATTCCTCGCTTCAGTGACTCCAGTCTTTTCCTGTGACATCCATGAAAGGAAAATATAACCTTTGCTTTAAGCTAAGAATCAGACCCAAATTAAACACATTTTACCATATAAAGGGGTATAAAATAGTCAATAGCTCAGTTACGGAGGCATATATAAGCTCAACTAGTCTCATGCAGCATATTTATTCCATGATAATATGTGTTATAAGCATTGCTACTCTATGAGATAAGGTATCTTTACAGTACTTGGTATCTGTCATACGACCGTGCAAACTCCACCTCTGACGAAATCCTTCGATTCCTTCAGCTCCACTAGCTAGAATCAAATGCCTGATCATATAAACATTTGGAACATAAGCAGAGTTTGTGAGTACTTACATGATTACAAGGTAGATCCAGAGAGAAACTCTTATCATAAAGATTATCCAAAAAGAAGGTTTAAATCTGAAATTCTCTGTGTCACTACACAATATTTAAGAAAGAGTACCTCTCTAGTGATGTGGCTTCAGATTCAAGCTGAGTAACCCTTTCCTTAGCAAGATCAATAGGCATTGACGATCCTAACTTGTATTCGCTCTCTTGAAGCCTTACTCTCAATACCTTGTCCTAAAACAAGAAGATAATAATATAAAGAAAACCTCAAAGAAATGGATATGAAATACGAAAAAGTAAGCTATACAACCCGAGAAGATAGATAATGTGGAGAAAGACAACACACCCTGTTTTCAGCACATTGTCGATACAAGGCAAGCTCATCTTGGCAAAATGGTTCAATATCATTGATTTGCAAGCCTGAAACCCAAGAATAAAAATAATCAAACTCCACTCACTGATGGATGGAATGTTATGTATTACAAACCAAAACGAGGATACACAGAGTTTGTAACGGGTAAACAGGAGACTTACATAGGAATAGATTCCTCAAAATGCCATCGCAGAGTTCAACACCTTCGAGGACATGTGAAGCAATTTCAGGAGGGATGACAGGAGATGGAGGACCCATCATTAGGTCGTCACCGACCAGTATGGTCTCCTCCATCATTGGCTGTGAATCAACTGAAAAATTGTAATCACCAATGTTACAACTTCCCATATACATATATAAAAAATGGACTTAGGATCCAAAAAACTCTCGTCATAAAGAGACCTCAAATTCAAGTTTCCAGAATAAGAATGCACAAATGGTGATTGGGGTCTGAACAAGCTATACTAAGAAGTTTAAGAACAAAAATTACAACTTAAAGCTGGCAACGAACACAATGTCATAGAGTTTTTACCCGCAAACACCATAAGGTTTGTAACATAAAGAAATGGCCTTTCTTGAAGCTAAAACAAATTCACATTTTTTCTATTTCGCAAGAATCAGTCACTTACCATCCATGGCTGCGGCGTATCAAAACAACTCAAGCACTGAAGAACAGACCAAACCTCTGAACCCTGAACAAAAAACAAAAAGAAAAGATCATACACTCACTTAGGCATTTCGTCGAACAGTTTCAAGGCAACAGAAGTTCTCATACCCGTACGAAAATTAATGATGGAAAAATCAAAAGGCGTCTGATCTCAGAGAAATTGTTCTTGCAAAACTGAGAAACAAGATCCAGACGCGACAGCAATCGTCCCTAACAGCAAGGTTTACCTTCGAAGTGCTGATACACTCCGACTCTTGTTTGGTAAATGCAGAGAGTCTGAGAGACTCTTTTTCCTTTGAGGAATGTTTCGGGGTCAAGAGACGTATAACGATGTCGTTTAAACTTAAACTAGTCCTTGAAACGGTGTCGTTTGAAATTAAATCAAGGCAGTTTTTTATTCTTGTGATACAATAGCTCTTGCTTCAATTTCACATGAGCTTCTGTAACAATCTGCTCAAGATTTGACCTAGACAAGAAGTAAAATGCAATGAACCGAAGTAAAACTGCCTTGTATATATGTTACTGTTCCTAAGTTATGTTATTCCAAATGTATATAGTCACTCAAAATCTAGCAAAGGCTTCTTGGAACGAGCAGCCAAATTCTCCTCCCTCTGTTCAGCGACACTGCGAAGAGCTTTGCGGCGAGCTTCAGCGCTTTCCAAGTACTCTTGTATTGGAGGGAGAGTCACTTGTTGTTGTTCTACCCCATCTGCTTTTGCTCGACGAATCAACTAATATTCAACAGCACATAAAAGGTTAATGTCCCTTAATGATCTGCACCTGTGTAACAATATTTAACCAAATTTAACACATCACCTTTGAAGCCCATGTTCGTTCTGCTCCTTGACATACATCTCGAATATCCCTGCCTGACATTCTGCATACCCAGTCAACACCACATTAAAAAGAAAAAGTCCGTGTGGACGACACAGGATTCATTGCAAACTTTATAATGATTATGTTAAAAGAAAAAAGTGAGAAACTATACGCTTCTGTGGCATGAGCAAGCTGGACTAGTTCAGGCTTTGAGAGTTGTTTTGCGTATTGGGCGATGATTTCTTGACGGGTTTGTAAGTCCGGTAAGCCAAACATGATCATGGAATCGAACCGGCTAAAGATATACACATAGGACACTGGTCAGGACACGAGTTAAAACATGTTTAAGAGGGTTTATTGCTTTACCTGATTAAAGCGGGATCAAGATCTTGTTTTCTATTGGTTGCAGCAATCACAACCCCTTTTTTGTCCTGTTCAAATCCATCAATCTGCAAAGAAACAAAAGACGAAATAATAGCTAGTCTGTAGTTGATATGTGTTATTGACAAACTTTATGCGTATTTACCTGCCTTAGTAGTACCGACAAAACTCTACGTGTTGCTTCATGCATATCACTATCACGAGATATAGCAAAGGCATCGATCTGAAACGTTACTTAGACAAGTCAATTTTGTTTTTAATTCATAGTCAAATCTTGAAAGGAGCAATATTGACTTCACCTCATCAAGAAATATAATTGCACCATCAGAGAGCTCATTTGCTTGTGAAAACACAGCACCAAGAAGCCGCTCGCTTTCACCATAGTACTTAGACATTACAGCTTCCAGCGGCACATATAGCAACGGTATGCCCTGATAAATGGTTAGAGCTCAATATTCAAATCCTCAAAAGGTTAAAAAAGGAGCAGGTTCTAGGATGCTCACTGCTTGATTAGCGATAACACGCGCACAAGATGTCTTCCCAGTTCCTAAGTTTTAGAGTTTAATGAATAATCAGATTCAAAACTTGTTTCTACAAAAAAAAATGCAATTTCTTCTGTGGCTAACCTGGTGGACCCTCAAACAGCACAGCTCGGGGTCGGTTTGATTCAAATTTAGACCGTGTACCACGAACTATATCATCATATACTTCAGGACTATGAAGAGCCATCAGTATTGTGTCTTCTATTTCTCTGCACCATGATAAGAAGCTAATATTAGCAGCTTTGTGGGATAGAAAAGAGAAAAGATGTAAACCAAAGCTTACCGTTTTTGCTGTTCATATCCAGCGATATTGTCCCATGATATCTCGTGGACAGAATCATCATCTCCAAGAGGTTTGTTAACTCCATAGATTCTCACTCCCATCGATTCCAATTGAGAAATAGTTTTGTCCTTAGATGCTTCACGTGCGCTTCCTCTACCTCCTTTGTTTTGTCCAGGTTTTGTTCCAGCTACTTGCAGAGCTGAAACAAAAGCCTCGAGTTCTTCAGTAGTCAAGCTTCCCTTCTTTATGAACTCAACTTCCTGAAAACATGTTGTAGCATCATTAAGATTTGAGAGTTGGTTCTTTATTCGAACGAGAAATGAAGCTTACCACTTTATCAGAGGTAAGTAAGGAGCCAAAGATAAGAATGCACAGGTCTTCATCTGAATCATCCTCACTTGCTCCTGCTTCCTTCTTCTTTTCCACACTTCGAAGTGCTATTTGCCAAGCAACTGGGCTGAAATAACAAGAAACGAGTAGCGTTTAGCTTAAGAAACTGCTTCTTGGACAAAAATTTTGTAGAACAAGACACTTACTTGTCCCAAGAACGCAACATCATGTCTGAACCACCAGTGCGATCTGAGACTTTCACACCTAGTTGTGATCCAATGTTTGCTATTAACTGTGCAACTTCGCATGTGGAAGGAACTTGAAACTTCAACGTAATCTACAACACAAAACACGCTTAATCAAAATCCTGCCTTAAAATTCCAGATCACAATCATTACTAAAATTATCAAAAACAAGAGAGAAAGTTTCAAAAGATCATTGCAGAAACCTTTTGACCCCTGACAAAGACATTGAACCGTGGGCAAGAACTATATTGACTTCCTTTGCTTTGTATTAGTTCTTGGATCCGAGCTCGTTCTTTCTTGGCAATGTCTGCATAGTTTGGTGGAGGATCTGCTGGGACAGATGACTTGTTACTAATCTGCAACAAAATCAAAATTATAAACTACAATCAGTAGTAGCTATGCTACATAGACGGACTAAATCAAATCATCTACAGTTTCCAGGTGTGTTACAAAACCTCATCTTTCTTGGAAATGTCGTCTACATGGTTTGGGGGAGGATCTATGGGGGAAGATGACTTGTAATTAGCCTGCAAGTGGTCAAGTTATAAACCATATAATCAGAAAGAAGTAACTGTGTTATACATAGAAGGAGTAATTAATCAATGTGACGGTTACAGAACCTCATCAGAATCAGCATAAGCTACTCCAATCGCTCCAAGGCTAAAGAGAGCACCAAAAACTGCAGGCGCCATAGAAAAGCATGGAGAATCGTTTAAGGTGCTGCAAGATCTCAGGACATCACTTGCTTTTGAATTACTACGCTCAACGGTTCCTGCACAAATCAAATTCCTCAACAGTTCCCTTTTTTTTAAAAAAACCAATTAGAAGAATTCATTCGAAAACCATGATCAATCAGAAGATCATATCACAAAGAGATTCGCAGATTCTTGAATCAGACAGTAGAAGAAATGGAGAATCGTACCGTGATGGAAACGTCGACGAAGCTCGCGTCGTCCACGTGGCTGCGACGGAGGATGGTGGGAGAGAGATCCGCGCCATACGCGAGCTGCTCGAAACAATCGGTGAAGAACCGCCATTCGATTTGCCTTTACACAATTTATCGAGGCTGTTAAAGGGTTTATGAGGTTTTCTAAAGAAGGATTTGATTTACAGACAAAAAGTTTTAAGGCGATTACAGAGAAACCTTCCGGAGATAACCAACCGGTCCTTTTCAACATACCGGTTAAAAATGTGGGTCTGTATGGTATGCGCGGGTCTAAATTATCTCACTATTAATTAAATAATTTCTTATAATTATTTAAAATTTTGTTTATTATTACATGCAGTTATTATTATTAGAATAAACTACACTATGCAAAAAAACTTAAGTATAAATGATATACAATTAGGGGTGTGAAAATGAGTTATACCTCATGAGCTGGCTCAGTTCGATTTTTCATGAGCATGATCTTTGTTTTTTACACTCATTTAATAAATGAGCTTAATGATCGAGTTTAAATTAGATCACGAGTTATATGAAAGATTTTTAATGATCATAAGCTAAATCATGACCTTGGTCGCTTTTATACTTAATGTATATATATATACATACATATATATAGATGACTTCTATTTTTCTTATGTAAGAAAATATAGTTCTTATATTAATTGTATTTATCTTCTAAAATTAAAATGTAAAACCAAAAAGTTATAATTATTTTCAAAAATGTTAAAGAATATTGATATCAATCCTCGTATCATATATCTTTAAAATTAAAAACTAAAACAAAATATTCCTAAGATTCTCATCCAGAATATATATATTTTTATAATCTGAATAGATGAAGACTTTGAACATGAATCATCTCAAAACTCTTATGTGAAATAGATTTTCGGATCACTGATTTAACTTTTTAATTTATTATTAGGTGCTATATTTATTCAATATTTAATATTAATGTTTTGGATTAATTTTAAATTATATTATGAAAATTATTTTGCTTTATAATTTATTTTATAATTATTTTTATACTTTATCGCGAGTTATCTCATTTAGTTCATAATCTAGATGATTTGAGTTCGACTTTACATATTGAAGCTCATATAATAAATGAGATAAGCCAAGCTGGGCTGAGCTGGGCTAGCTCATGAAATATCCGAGTTCACTGTAAGTTGAGCGAGTTAGCTCATTTTGACACCCCTAGATACAATGTAGTTCTTGAAACGATGTTGTTAGTCCTCGTTCTAGTGCTTGATATGACATCGTTCAAACTTAAATCTAGTTTTTCATACGATCTGCACTTTGATACGATGTCGTTTGATTTAATTCTTGATACGATGTGTTCGCATACAAACAAAACATGTTTCCTTGCAGAATGAGACATTCTCAAACTAACTAATCTTATGAAAGTTACAAAATTCCCTAGTATCTGATGGTGTGATGTGTTGGTCTCGAATTATCTCACAATTAATATGTTTGCTTATAGTCAAAATAACTACAACTAGCCATTTCAAAGTAGATTTTAAGTTTAACATTTCTTACATTAAAGGTCATACCAAAAGTAGTCTGCAAACTTTCTCAACACTGGTCGAGTTTAAACATTTCTCCACAAAAAAAAACCACACGATGACACAAGTCTGAAAATAAACCAACCATGAACCAATTCCCAAAAGTATTTCATCCTGGATCCAAAAGATAGAATTCACACATCTTGATCCCTTCTCCTTTTTTATCCCAGTACACCAACATCTTTCTCTTCCGACGAACTCCATTTGGCAGTATTGCATATAGTTCTCGATCCAACCCTTCATCATCAGGCACTTGCCATGTTTGCTGGTCCGAATCTCTATGCACTTCATTCCATACTCGGTCCTTTTAATCCATTGGATCAAATGAGTCCAACATGAACCGTTCAAACTCAGCTTGAACAAACACCACAAGCAGCACACTGTCCAAAACAAATACTCAAGAATCACTATTAGTCTATAAAAAACTAAGTCAATAATTGTATTGCATGAATTAAGGAAAGAATCATTACTGTTCAAAATCTATCAAGATTTTAATAGCAGGCCTCACAACTGAGGGTGTCATCGGTGAATCATTCTTCTTAGATTCTTAGGCCACACATGATAATCACCAATTGGGAGTCTCACATATGAACTCTGCGTAAGCCAACTTTTGATGTTATATTTTGTCATTAATACATCCCTTCAAGTGATTCTTTGGCAATTTTTGAGCAGTATTTGGGCAATAATCTATGGACACATTTTATGGGATAATAAATGGGTTGGATGGGGTAGAATTAGGTCTATGAATCTATGACATCTTCAGCAATAAACTTGAGTGTATCATATCAGATATGTCTAAGTTTTTTTAGCTAAAAAAAAAAATAAGTTTTTTTTAGCTTTTTAACTCCATGTAAGATAATCAGAATCTGAGAATCTAACATATCTACTCCACATAAAACGAGACATATGAAATTTGGTAGAATTGTTACAAATGTCATCAATGTGGTTTCAACAACCTCTTCCAAAACAATTTCATCTAGATTATAATTATTGTATTAAAAAAATCAGCTTTTTGTAATGTGAAATTTTCTTATTTGTGAAACTGCACTTTGTGAATAATCTATATTATAATTATAATAGGATAGTTTTTGTTCTCTCCTAAGCTTGTCTACATCAGCAGTAATTTTTTGTGTGGGTCCCACAACTTCTCAGTATTGTCAACGAGTTTGGTCTTTCATGAGTTTTTTATTGGGCTCAATATTGGGTTATTGTTCTAATTCTCTATGGGCCTATATGCCACCAAACCGGGTAGTTAGGATTATTATTTGGGAAGTTACGACCAACACTCCTCGCCACCTATGTTCTCTTCGATTCATCTTCCCGACGATGAGGAATCTGAAAGATTTCACTGAATCATGCTTAATCCAAGCATCGTCTTTAATGCAATCATGCATCCCCCCCCCCCCCCCTTTTATTCTCTTTCTCTGAATCTTCGAGTATAAAAAGGTATGCTCTCTACCTTCAAATTCATCAACTCAATCCTCTAAATCATAAGCTTTTAAAAAAATCCAGTGATTTAAAGACTGGCTCCACTGTTCGCCTCCCTCTTGCCACAATCATTGAATCCCTCTTTCGTAAGATCTTTGTCTATCAGTTCATTATAATCCAGATATTTATAAAAAAATTGTCATTCACTCATGATCCTATTTAGTTTTCTGGCGTGAGAAACTCTGCATATTTGAGTTGTTTAATAGATTCTCGCTAATAGCCTCGTCATTGGAATAATTGCAGATTTGGGTTGTCTTCTTTCTATTAATAGATACGTGTGGTGTGTAAATAAGGTGATTCAAATGAGATGAATAATGGATCGCTGAGTTTGGTCCGAACTCTATATTTCTTTCCTCATGTTTTTATGCTATTTTTTAACAGTAGCACTAGAGTATGAGATGGGTGATGCTCATATGGCTATTTAAGCCACGAGTGAGGAAACTTTCTTTTATGTAGTATAAAATATTAGTTTCAAGAACTCAGCTTTAATAAACGTCTGTTGATTAAAGCGGGCTGAACTATGTGTCTTTCAGTTACATTGAAGCAGAGCAGCCTCAACTTCACACTGTCTGACTCTCCTCTATCGATGTTTACCGCTCGATGTCTCTGCCGCTCAAGTCAAATGCTTATTCACCAAGCTCATAGAGAAAGAGGTTTTTGTTCCTATTTGCTTTGTGATCTACTAAGAGATTCGTGTCTAAATCCTAAAAATATTATTGAATTTGTGCCGTGTCTGAGAGTCATCAAGTGAAACTAAAATCTTACAAAGCAATGGACACATGTGGTCGGAAATTGAAACTGTTGGAAGTAGTGAACATTTTGATAATTGGTTTACTTTATATAGTTTGGATTTGAATTTCAGTTTTTTTGATTAAAAGCAGAGTATTCATTTATTAATATGTAGTTTGATTGGTCAGGGTGATAAACAGTCAAATAGGGCCACTTAACATGTTGCACAACGACATAGTAACGTTTAATTTATGATAGCATCCATGCAAACTGTAATGTTTCATTTCTTCCATGAGCAAGAGGAAAGGGCTTATACTTCTTCCTCATTATGACATTCTCGTATATTTGGCATTCTCGTATCTTTCTCTTTGAAAGTAATTAGCGTTACTTTCTAAACCCCCTATAGACTGTGTCAATTGTTTAATTTAAATCCGGCAAATACCAAAAGTATGTATTAAATCCACTGATGGGTTGTTGGAAAGACATTTTATTCAAAATCCAAATAATTTTTTTTGTCGGCTACCCATCTAAGCTAGATCAAGTGGTGGTCAGACGAGCCGATCCAAATAATTTGGCCGAACTATATCCAAATTAGCTGAAATCTGTTTACTTGATGGACCATGACTGATGGATGTAATCCATCTCCAACATTTAGTCTAACATCTTGCACTGCCATCATTTTAGAATACTGGGGTTTAATTTTGCCTCTTTCACAGTTTTGAATATTTTCAGGTGATTTGTGAAACTGCAGATGCTTGGTATGATGAGCTAATTAAGGACATATAAGGTGTAAAGAAAGGCCAAGAAATGAGCTTGGAGATTAAGAGGAGTTGTAGCTGCAGATATAACTTGGTAGGCCGCTAAGGAAGAAGAGAAGAATAGGTGGTAGCAGTTTCAAGACCACTACAACTGCTACTCATCATAGTGGGAGCACCTGATGAAGGTAACCACTACTACGAGCTCGCTTCAAGGTCTCAAGGGTGAAGAACAAACTCTATGTGGAGGTTTACACAGGGGGAAAGACTGCTAAGATAGACCACTCCAGGAAGCTTTCAAAACTGTATCCATCTGTTATGGATCCAATCTATTTTTTCATGGATAGCATGGTTTCTCTTTTCTCTATCTATGAGTATTTGTTCAGAGTTAAGTTTATTAAAAAAAAATTTAAAAGATATTTTTGTTCTGATTAGCTCAAAATCCAAGTATTTGGTGAAATACTTTTTTTTTTTTTTTTTTTTTGCCTTGAGCTGTACATCCACTTGCCACTGTTCTTCCAAGATGTTTCCAAATCCACCAGAGAAAATCCCTAGTCTGGTCCGTTCTTTCATATGCATATGATAATTTGTAACTTGACTTCGATTTGAGTTATATATATAATCCAGAAATATGGTCAAAATAACTTTTGATTTTTCCTTTTAATTCGGTACGTCCAATACTTTGGGAGTGGAGGACACAAAGAAGACACGAATACACATCCAAGTGATTTGAAATAAGAATTTAAATGGGGGGGTCATAGGCTACGCTACCCGTTTAGAGCAGCAATTATTCTGTAAAACCATAGGGGAAGGAGATGAACAGTTTTTAATTGAGTTAATAGCCGACAAAGGTACATCCTCAGATGTTTAAATCAGAACCACTTGTTGAAAAAAAAATCAGAACAACTCAACTTTTCCTCATATATGTTTAAATCAGAGCCACTTAACAAGTACAGCTCAAAACTAGATCAACCAAACATAACAATAAGTTGAAAACTCTTCTTCGATTACATCCCTCAGTTTCATCTCATGATCCAAAATACAGTTTGGTGTAATCAGGCCTTAAAGGTTTCTCCATTAGCCTCGGCTTGCTTCTTCTGGTAGTCTTTAACTGCTGCTTTGATGGCGTCTTCTGCGAGCATACTGCAATGTAGCTTTACCGGTGGCAAAAATAGATGCTTTGCGATTTGCCTGCAAAATTCAAACACATTGAGATTTTTCTCAAACAAACCAATCAATAATTGCATGCAATGATCCAGTAACTGAAACCACAAATGAAAAAAAGCACTTACGAGTTCTTTATGGTTAAGACTTCCTCCATGGATTTTCCCTTGACCCATTCAGTCGCGCTATAAAACATAATTAACAAACATCACCAAACTTACGAGCTTTAGCATTGAGAGCTCAATGTTGTTGCACCAAAAAATATGATAATTTACAAACTGTACTATACAAGATATTTCACTATATATGAAACAATACATCGACTAGAATATGAATTATATCTGTTAGATTAAAGTTTAATTATGGGCTTCCAACTTAAAACCAATTGGTGATTAGTGGATTGGCCCTAACCCTTTATATATTAATGTCCCTTAGAATTTCCGATGTGGGATATATATCCCTAATACCCCTCCTCGAGATAAAGGCTCTTATCGGCCAGAAATCTTGGAATTTTAGGACATTTATACTCGGTCGAGAGAGTTTAACACAACCTTTATACCCGGTTGGAAAGGTTAATCACGACCTTTATACCCGGTCAGAAGGGTTAATTTTAATTTTATTCAGGAGTTTTAGGGTATTTAGGATCTGGGCTCTGATACCATGTTAGATTCGGGTTTATTATGGGATTCCAACTCAAAAACCAATTGGTGATTAGTGGATTGGCCCTAACCCTTTATATATTACTTAATGTCCCTTAAAATTCCCGATGTGGGATATATATCCCTAATAATATCTCTAATTACGCAATTAGAAGATGAAAAATCGATTCACAATTTCTCATAAAGATTAAACATACCAAGGGAGGAAGCGGCAATGGCGGAGCCTCAACCAAAGGTCTTGAATCGAGCATCAACGATTTTACCGGAACCATCAAACTTAACCTGAAGCTTCATTAGATCTCCACAGGCAGGAGCTCCTACAAATTCAGTGCCAACGTTAGGATCATTCTTATTGAATGATCCAACGTTTCGGGGATTATCAAAATGGTCGATCACAATTGGATGGTACATTCGAGAAGCAATAGGGAATGGTTTAGAGTTTCATGAAAAAATCCCTAAAAGAGACCTTCTCGCTGTTTGCCTTAACATCGTTATTGTTTAATCTCTCTGTTGAAATTCTTTTGAAATTCTAGGGGTTTCTCTCCAGGCTTAGGTTAAATGGTCAATATATATATGGGGATGTTCGGTTGAAATAACATTACACGGCGGGTTTTTTTTTTTTTTTTTTGTAACAACATTACACGGTGGTTAAAAAGTACTTTTAACTTGTGAAGGAGTTCTTTAGAAATATATTTGGAACAAATAAACATCTGATGGAAAATTCACTTTTATAAAAAGGAAATAATACATAATGAAGGTGGCTTTACAGAAATTACACATTAGAAAGAAAAAAAAATCATTTACACGTTAGATAAAAACATTAAAGGAAGATGCAATTAAATACTGGAAAATTAGTTGAAAGTTCTAGTACTCGAAAGATGTATAACTAACAAAGTTTACAAACAAACAAATACGGTCCTAATAATTACATGTCCAGAAATTTCTCAAGAAAATTACATGTCCAGAAGTAAAAGTGTGGTCTATTATCCCAATGGAAAACGTGAAAAGGTTAACAGCTTCATAATTCAAACCAAGCTCCTTGTATACTCTATTTTGGTACTAAAATAAGCTATATATGTGTGTAATAGTTTCTGGTAGTATTCCCCCCTAAAAAATAATCTTATCATATCCTGCCTGGAGATCCACTTAATAGACGTATAGTGGACAGGCTCTGGATACAAGTGCGGTTTACCGAATAAAAAACAATCTGCTAAATAATAGTATGATCATTCGTCATAATAATTTTTAATGTTTTGGTCATTCCTTTGTTAGATTTTTCATGTAGTGTAGATATTATCAAGTCCTTACAAATCATCTATTGAATAGTGCCCTCTTGTATTCTCATAGAAAAATGAGAGAAGGAATACAAATATTTTACATATATCAATCATTGTTGTTTCTTTACTTGAAAGCAATTATGAGAACCCTTTTAGCAGTTTACGGTGCAGTTTTGATTCCTTTTAGCAGTTTGGATTACTAGCATCATCGCTTTAAAGAATAAGCAAGTTATTGAAATTGATGAGTACGTTTATAGAAGTTTATCGTATACGTGAAAGATAGACAATTTCGGATGGGATATACACGATGGATGTGGATGTCAAAGGAACGAGTCTTGATAACGTGAGATGACTTCGAGTTTAAGTTACTCGATTTGGACATGGTCAAAGAAATGTGTATTTACATTGTTGAAAAAGTAAATTGTATGTAGATTATGGGTCCATCAAAAGGTTGAAGTTATCTTAGATAGACTAGTATAGTGTTCAAATACATTAAAATGGAAAAAGATGAACGATGACTTTTTTTTTTTAAGAATTTTAAATTTATTCACTTCAAAAACTTTTGTACAACCTAATGCTACTTTGTGTAGAAAATAAGCCTATAGAAACTTATAGAAACTTTTAAAAGGAAAAAATGAAAGAATCATCTACTCCCAAACCATATCTCCATGGCTTTTTCATGTCTGCCTCCCGCTTGCTTTCGTAAGGAAGAGATCATGTTTCTAATCATCTTATCCAAATGACTAAGAAGGCGAGCAGGGGATTGATGGCTTTCTCCCACCCGGCGAGTGTTCCTCTCATGCCAAATAGCATGGGCTGTCAGTAGCGGAAGAGGAAGTTTTGGTACTATCTTGTAGACCAGTCACCAGTCTTTGCAATAGGACAGACCATTGGGCCGGTACACCTACACCTGCCAGGCCTCTGATTGTTACAATCCAAACTTCCTTGGAGAAAGAGAAATCAAAAAATAAATGGTCTCTCGTTTCAGTAGCTGTTTTGCACAGCCAACAGATAGAGAAAGCTTGAGGGTTCCACTTGAGAATCCTATCCCCAGTTGATAGTCTGTTGTGTACAGCTAACCACGTGAGGAAGGAAAACTTGAGAGTAGCTTCTTTAAACGAGATCCCTTTGAACCATGGAACATGAGGTGATTGCGCTCTGATCAGGTTCCACGTTTGGGAAGACTCGAAACCTTGTTGGAATACATCATTCTCCCGTTTCCAAAGAGCCATATCATCCTGCTGGCTGAGGCCTAGAGCTCTGAGCCTCAAAATCTCTTGCTCAATTTGCAGCAGGACAGTAGTTATGTGCCTTCTTCTTCGGTAAGATTGGACCGCCCTCTCCACCATAGCGTGTATCGAGACCCCAAGATCTATACAACCCCTTTCACCAGTTAAATTGATCACCCCCAACTGAGACCACTTGTCATACCAGAAGGAAGTCGTTGAACCGTTACAAACTTCCACTCGAGTAAGCGGCATGGCAAGAGGTCTGAGTTTTAACAATTTCTTCCACATCTAAGAGCCTAAAGAACATGATTCTTTTACACTCCAAAAGGAACCTTTCCTGATGAGATATTTATGTATCCATTGAACCCACATGGATGATCTGGAGGACAGAATACACCATATCAACTTCAGACAGGAAACTCTGTTTACTTCTTCAAGCGATCTCAGCCCTAACCCTCCTTTCTTCGGTTTGCACACATCTGGCCACGCAATTTTGGCCTTCTAGGTAGACATCACCGGGCGAATAGTGGCGAATGAAGATAAACTAAATTGTTGAAACACTAAAAAAATCAAATGAAACAAGAAAGAATCAAATATGAAATTGCCAAACATTATCTACTGACACGCGAGCCATGGTATGCCTATTCAAGTTTTACAAATAACTTACGACAAAACATATTTTATTTCTTGATTACTCATCACAAGTAACTACTATCTTACAACAAAGATGGCTCCTTCGACGACAATCTTTTTGTAGCTTGTTTAAATCCATTGAGAAGCCACATGCCTTAATTTGCGGTGTTTCAAAATACAAAGTTCCAAGAAAGTCATGTCTTTGATGACGTTCTGGTGAATCCAAGCAAATCCAAACCAATTTAAGTTTTATCTGACATTTACGAAACTTTTATTTAGTAGCACATGAGTCCATCATATGCCTATTCAAGATTCCATCACAACACACGACTTACAAGCTACAACACAATGATCACCTGCTGGTTTACTTGACTCACAAGTCACAACATTCTTACTACAAAGTTTTTACAACAAAGTGAGTGAATCTGACAGTAACAAAAATTGTCAGGCTTGAGCACCGAGTTCAAGCAGTAAAGTGTGATTTATGGTATCAGATCCCGGTCCCTTAAACTGAATCGGACCTGGAGAATAAGATAAAAAATGAAGATTTAAAAACAATTACTACTTTAAGCAGAGTCATGAGTATGTGAACAAACCAGGACTAATGTATCTATTCTTCAAAGCCCATTCTTCACGCTGTGACGCAAATTTCTTAAACGGTGCGCCTGAATATTGACCAGAAGTGTGAGATAGAGCAAACGAGTACGATAAAGTTTTGAGCTAAAAGACTTCACCTTCAAGCTCAACCATAGCTTTCTTGATAACAGGCTTGAATTTACCTGCAACATAAAAAATTAATGTTATAACAAAAAGAACTATCGAAGATTTCAAAAAAAAAATTGAACAATACCATGTCTTCTCTCAACATCCATCAATGAAGTTAGCGGTGTACCACCAACTGTCCATTTCTCAACAGGAGCAGCCAAGTTCCCAACCTGCAAAAGAAAAACACAAATGATAAATGTAAGTAATCTTGAAATAGTGAAACATTCTATGATTATTTTCAAGAAAGGATGAAAAGTTTTTTTTAACCGATGAAATCAATCCAGTCTTCCCACTCTGGAGAAGTGATCCAGCACCATAACCCAATGCGTAACAATAAGTTGCATCGAAATTTGTAGGGAGTCCACATCTTCCCTCATACCTAAAACACATGACAATAACAGATGTTGAGGCTAATTAGTATCTAATCTATATGTCTTATGCTAATTAGTAACTAATATATATATATATGTTATAGGCTAAGAAGTAATAACCCAAAGAAGTGTGATTTCCCCATGAACTCGCGTTTATATGAACCATCCTTCTTCTTTTTCTCTAACTCTGTTTCAACCATTTGAATCAGCATTTTCTCTGTCTCTATTTTAGCCACCTGATGGTTTAACATACATATGCAACATAAACCGGTTTTGAGTTTGGATTTTTATCGGTTTTTTGCTAAACCGGATGGTCCTAAAAAAAACAGACCTGGACATTCCCATGTGGATCTCTCTCAAGCATCAGTTGTTCCTGAATTGTTTGAGGAAGAAACTCAAAAAGCTTTAGAGTCTCTTCTTTAAGATTCTTCTTCCATTGTCCTTCTTCGTCGACGTTTCCTTGGGCTAAGATTTCGTTCAGTTCTGAAATAAGCTCTTGGACCTAGAAAATATAAACGGAAGTTGAAGAACAAAAACATTGAGAAAAGAAAAGAAGTAAGAATCATCTTATTAGAGAATCTAAATGATTTATTGGATACCTCAGGGATAAAGTCAATTAGACCTTCAGGAACAAGAATGACACCGTAGTTATAACCATTTTCAGCGCGTTTACAGATCACATCAACAATGTAATCCGTAACGTTTTTCAACGTTAGCTTCTTCTCCGAAACCTGCATATAGTTTATTGTTCTCAAACCAATACTTAGCAAACTGAAAGTGTGGATAAAAAGCTTGAGTAGAAACGCAAGAGTTACCTCTTCACCAATAATGGTAATGTTTGGATGGGTTTGCAAAGCGCATTCAAGTGTAATATGAGAAGCAGCACGGCCCATGAGACGTACAACTGTATGTGCAAATTAACAGATGAAATAAAATTGTAGTTTGTATCAAAGATATTCAATTTTGCTAAGGGCCAAATAAACTTACAGTGGTAGTATTTTCCAGTGGAACGTGCATCGATCATAACATTCCCAATCATTTCCGAGTATATCTGCACGAATATAATGATACAAAGCCATTAATAAGTTTTTACTAGGAAAAGACATTACTAAGTGATGCTTCTTTGAGATCCATGTTAAATTTACTTACCTTGCAAGCAGTATCAAACCCGAAACTGGTGGGGACTTCTTTGCTCTTTAAATCACCATCGATTGTTTTGGGACACCCAATAACCCTAGTTTTCATGTTTTTACCTCTGGAAACCGAATAAGAAAGTTACCAATCAACTAATGAGAAAGCTCGTACTCACTTGTCTTTTGGAATAAATGTACCTGAAGTATTCAGCGAGGAGACAAGCATTAGTATTGGAGTCATCTCCACCAATAACTACAAGACCATCTAAGTCCATCTTTGTTACAGTATCTTCAGCTTGCTTAAACTGCAATGTGTAGGAAACCGATGCTAACTAAGTCTTAAACCACCAACATTGTAGATCTTCAGAAGCTTCAAGGAGAAAAACAAAACTTGTTTACCTGCTCTGGAGTTTCGATCTTGTCTCTTCCACTGCATATCATATCGAACCCACCCTGCCAAAAGGCGCACACCCATAAATTATCAATTAAAAAAAGGCAGAAACAGCTCTTTAATTCATATGAGCTTCTATTCATGATCAATTTGACTTCTCTAACAAACCATTTTTCAAGACATCTTAACATGTTAAACTGAAAGTGTCCAAGCCGGGTTTAATCAATCCGAACCAAACCAATTTCCATACTTAAATAACCGGACTGAAGAGGGAATAAAAAACCATTTGGTTATTTTTCCATATCCGAATAAACCAAGCTGAAAATAAACAAACTGATTAAATCTCTTTGAAAATCCGTTAACTAAAATAAACCGAATCATGGTCGTTTCTATACCAATGAACCTAGACATAGAACATCCATAACCAAAACCACACCGAACCGAAAAGAAAGTAAACCAGTAAAACCTTAAAAAAAAGAGTGTTTTAACAATTCCTTTAGAATCAAAAACAAGCCCAACGATTGTCGGTTTGCATTTGGTTTCTATATCCTCATGAACCGAAAAAAAAATAAACAAAAAGCTCAATGGAAGTTATTTTCTTTCACTTCTATCAACAAGAAGCCACATTAATAATAATACCTGGTTTCTATAAGGATACACAAAATCAGAAGTGACCTCAACATATTTTCCTTTCATGATTCCAGCTGGACCACCACGAAAACCAAACATTGTACTTCCTTTCGCATGTTCCTGTAAGTAATCTAACCAAACGAATAACAACACAAACACTTCAAAACCCACAAAAGTTATAACCTTTTGGTTCGATAAAATAAAAAGAAAATGTCCTAACCGAAAATTCCGCAAATAACATTGTGTCCTCCAGGTGCTTGTCCACCAGACAAAACCACACCAACTTTAAGCTTTTGGTCCGACAGAACTGCATCATTAGATTGGTCTGAAACCAATAAAGCCGATGGTTGTCCATACAGATTTGGAAATAATTTCGCAATCTCCTCTGTAACAAACCAATCATCAAAATCAAATTGGAAGAGACATAATCCGGTTTACTCTAGCGGATCCGGTTTAGTCAGAGTAATTAAGACAGTAGGATGATCAATTGACCTGAATTTCCGGCGGCGGAGCTCGGAGCACCATCGACGATCGTAAAGGGACTTTTAAAAACGGAAGGAAGAGGAAGCGCGTGATCGATACGACTCACTTGGACTTCACTGTAAACAGAAGGCACACGGCTCGCAGGAGGATTGATCGAGATCCCGGCGATGTCTTCTCCAGTTAAGTCATACGGTGACGCCATGGGTAGTGGTTGTTCCTAAGAGGTGGTCTTACGAATGTCAGATAAGTGTCAGGTAAATGTTTGGATAAGTTTCTCAAAATAAGGTAATTAAATTACAATGTCCGAATATTCCGATACGCCAAAGTGTGATCATAATTGCTTAACTATGGTTTTCTTATTATTTGTTTTCAAAAAAAGGAAAAAAATATAGTTTTACTAAAAGATATTTTCTAATTATCTTTGTTATAATAACTAGATTTTGACCGGTATTTTAAAAATACGGACCTTTTTATTTTTCAAAAATATATTAAGTACACATATAAAATATATATGTTTTATATATTTTTATCTTTCAATATGCATAATTTATATTTCTTTGAACACATAAGTAGAAAACGTATTCATTATTTTTAACTGAATTATTTAAATTAGATGAAATCAATATTTTCATATCTATTTTAAACTTGTGGTTTCACCAATGAACCCAGTGAGTTAGATATAAACATGTTTAGAACTAATAAAAACTAATAATTAAAATTTTGTTAAAATATCAAAAAAACCGTTATCAACCCAGGATCTGATACTATGCCATCAAAAGAAAATTGTAATAAAAAAAACTAAAACTATTTAGATGTAATTTCAAAATTAACTTTAAAATAATCATTTTAATTATTTATTATCTTATTTTTTATCATGATTACTAATTTATTATAAAAGTTAATTAAAAAATGTATGTAAAAGATATCATATTTAATTGTATTTTATAAATAAAACATGTATTTATATTTTCTAGTATATCTTGTGTTTTATTATTGTATATATTAAATATTATTATTATTTTGTTTATGGATCAACTACAATCGATTCAATAAACTGTGAATCTAAGAAGTAATTCGGTTTAAAGTATCAATTGAATTTAAAATATTAGATGAAATTAGTTTGTTCAGTTTTTACAAAGTTTAAAATATAATAATTAAGTAATAATTTGAGATTCATTACCTTAGAAATTTTAACTTAACTATATGTCACGGTGGCAAGTTTCAATTTTTTCAAAAAAATAATTTTTATAAAAAATCTTTATTTTCCACTATTTATAATCTGTTTTGCATTATTAAATTTTTAATTCTATAGTCCAATAAAACCGAAATATAAATGATGTGGATCACACAAAGAGATATATGCAATATTTATATTAGGCCTGGGCATAAAATCCGGAACCCGATATCCGAACCGAACTCGAACCGAAAAACCTGATCCGTTATCCGAACCGAAATGTAAAAATATTCGAACGGGTCTTGTAGGATGTACAAAAAATATCCGAACCCGAGTGTTATTAACCGAACCCGAACGGGTAACCTGAAAAATCCGAAATTAATAGTCAATATATATTTTTTGAAATATATATAAGTATTTCAATTATTAAATTCAATATTTGTGGTAATATGATATATAGTAATAAATATTAAAATTTTAATATATGCTTTAAGTACACAAATAGTTATAAAAAGTCTGCTCTCTCTAAAGAAATATGTATTGTTTACAAATGATGTTTATTTTCATCGTTGATTTAACATTTTATTGTTATTTTATCAATTTTATGTGTGAGAGATTAATTTTTATTTAATTTAGATATTTTTTTATGTTTTGCTTCATAACCCGAATATAACCCGAATCCGTACGATATATGATTACTTTATGGGTTTTTGGAGGCAATACAATTTTGAACCGAACCCGAAGTGTTATTATCCGAACCTGATCCGTACTAATAAAATTTTAGTATGGGACCTAGGAACGTAAACCCAAAAACCCGATCCGAACGCCAACGGGTACCCGAACGTCCATGCCTAATTTATATGGAATGTTTATGGTAGTTAGTTAGATAGTGTCCATAAATATTTTTAAAATAATTAATGTTGTTATGAAAGTAATGGAAAAGTCTATCTTTATTCATAACATAGAGGTTCATTATATAGGAGATTACACCGTCATAGATAAATGGAAAGAGTACAAATCATAATCCAACTAAGAAAAAGGAAAACACAAAGACATAAGAAAAAGGAAAAGCTGGCCAACTCTCTCTTCCTTGGGCCGCTGATGGTATAATCTATTGGTTATGAGCCATCCACAATCTGGTTCATAACACTCCCCCTTGGATGTCATAACCATTTAGAGCTTGTAATGTGCTTTAATGTTGCCTCATTAAAACCTTACCAGGAAAACTCAATTGGAACATTCCATCTAAATTATTTAATATAAATTAAAGCAACATAGTGAAGGAAAAAGAGTACAACACACATTACTCCCCCTGATTTGGAAATTACTGAAGGTCCCTTGGACCTCTCCAATTTTCTGCAATCCGTGGGTGATGAAGATCTTGGGCATAATATGTTTCATCCTCGAACATGATAGTTGGTTCTTCTTTACCATCGGCCATGCCACAATCTGATCGAACATATTGAGTCATCGACCTCAAATACACACACACGAAATCTTGGATGATGTTGCTATGATATGCGTGTACCACCATGTATAAAACATAACCTGTCTGAAAAACAAATCAACAAAACCAAATAACCCATCTTTGGGCTGGTTAGTATAAAATAAATCAAAATCAAAGGCTTCTTCATCGTCCTTCTTATGGACCAAACATATCAGTATCTAAAACAAGACTTTTGCATCGTCCATCTCAGGACTAAATGGACTTCTTTATCGTCCACCTTTGGACTGAATGGATCAGTATCCAAAACAAGTGATCTCACACCCATGTACTAGATAATGGGTGAGACTAGTCCATATTAAATCTCTTGAATACCCTTTTCTGTATATACTATTTGATGCACAACGATTTCATTGTTAATGTACTCAAGCTGTAATCCCAAACAAAACATTGTTTTCCAAGATCTTTCATCTCAAACTCTTTCTTGAGATATTCAACTGTTTGGAAATTGTATCCAGAGGTTACTAGGATATTCAGATCATATACTTTGATGATTATCAATATTGTTCTCGAGAACTTGTTGTTCTTTCAGCTCAATACCCTCTAGTACTTTCATTATCCAGTGGACCATATAAATATGCAGTCACTACATCAATTTGCTGCAAGTCTAATTTTCTCTCTTATATAGCCAGACTTATGAAAAATTTAAAAGTAGTTGCATCCACCACATGGGAGTATGTCTCTTCATAATCTATTACTGGTCTTTGTGAGAATCCTTGTGCAACATCAGCTTTATTTCTCACGATTTCTATTCCTCACAAGACCCATTTATATTCACTGGTTTTAATATCATATGGCGTCTTAATCATATGGCCAAATATGCCTTTCTTCTTTAAACCCCCATGGCTTTTTCATGTCTGCCTCCCGCTTGCTTTCGTAAGGAATAGATCATGTTTCTAATCATCTTATCCAAATGACTAAGAAGGCGAGCAGGGGATTGATGGCTTTCTCCCACCCGGCGAGTGTTCCTCTCATGCCAAATAGCATGGGCTGTCGCTTGGAAACAGTAGCGGAAGCCGAAGTTTTGGTACTATCTTGTAGACCAGTCACCAGTCTTTGCAATAGGACAGACCATTGGGCCGGTACACCTACACCTGCCAGGCCTCTGATTGTTACAATCCAAACTTCCTTGGAGAAAGAGAAATCAAAAAATAAATGGTCTCTCGTTTCAGTAGCTGCTTTGCACAGCCAACAGGTAGAGAAAGCTTGAGGGTTCCACTTGAGAATTCTATCCCCAGTTGATAGTCTGTTGTGTACAGCTAACCACGTGAGGAAGGAAAACTTTGGAGTAGCTTCTTTAAACCAGATCCCTTTGAACCATGGAACATGAGGTGATTGCGCTCTGATCAGGTTCCACGTTTGGGAAGACTCGAAACCTTGTTGGAATACATCATTCTCCCGTTTCCAAAGAGCCATATCATCCTGCTGGCTGAGGCCTAGAGCTCTGAGCCTCAAAATCTCCTGCTCAATCTGCAGCAGGACATTAGTTATGTGCCTTCTTCTTCGGTAAGATTGGACCGCCCTCTCCACCATAGCGTGTATCGAGACCCCAAGATCTATACAACCCCTTTCACCAGTTAAATTTATCAGCACCCCCAACTGAGACCACTTGTCATACCAGAAGGAAGTCGTTGAACTGTTACAAACTTCCACTCGAGTAAGCGGCATGGCAAGAGGTCTGAGTTTTAACAATTTCTTCCACATCCAAGAGCCTAAAGAACTTGATTCCTTTACACTCCAAAAGGAACCTTTCCTGATGAGATATTTATGTATCCATTGAACCCACATGGATGATCTGGAGGACAGAATACGCCATATCAACTTCATACAGGAAACTCTGTTTACTTCTTCAAGCAATCTCAGCCTTAACCCTCCTTTCTTCGGTTTGCACACATCTGGCCACATAATTTTGGCCTTCTAGGTAGACTTCACCGGGCGAATAGTGGCGAATAAAGATTAACTAAATTGTTGAAACACTAAAAAATCAAATGAAACAAGAAAGAATCAAATATAATCACCCATAGTTTTGATTCCTTTTAGCAGTTTGGATTACTAGCATCATCGCTTTAAAGAATAAGCAAGTTATTGAAATTGATGAGTACGTTTATAGAAGTTTATTGTATACGTGAAAGATAGACAATTTCGGATGGGATATACACGATGGATGTGGATGTCAAAGGAACGAGTCTTGATAACGTGAGATGACTTCGAGTTTAAGTTACTCGATTTGGACATGGTCAAAGAAATGTGTATTTACATTGTTGAAAAAGTAAATTGTATGTAGAATATGGGTCCATCAAAAGGTTGAAGTTATCTTAGATAGACTAGTATAGGGTTCAAATACATTAAAATGGAAAAAGATGAACGATAACTTTTTTTTTTTAAGAATTTTAAATTTATTCAGTTCAAAAACTTTTGTACAACCTAATGCTATTTTGTGTAGAAAATATGCCTATAGAAACTTATAGAAACTTTTAAAAGGAAAAAATGAAAGAATCATCTACTCCCAAACCATATCTCCATGGCTTTTTCATGTCTGCCTCCCGCTCGCTTTCGTAAGGAAGAGATCATGTTTCTAATCATCTTATCCAAATGACTAAGAAGGCGAGCAGTGGATTGATGGCTTTCTCCCACCCGGCGAGTGTTCCTCTCATGCCAAATAGCATGGGCTGTCGCTTGGAAATAGTAGCGGAAGAGGAAGTTTTGGTACTATCTTGTAGAAGTTTGGTACATGTACCTTAGAGTCGGCCGGCCTTATCTCCTTGTCTGGGATGGTTTCCTTAGTAACCTCGGATTTGGATTTTGATTATCATTCTCTGCACATTTGTTTTGTTTCCGAGGATTCTTTTCTTTTGGAACCTATTGGTCTACCACGTTTCATACGTTTTCTAGACTCTGTAGCAACTTGACTGTATCTCTTCTTGGACATCAAATTTGTTGGTGCTTTACAAGCTGGTTTATATATGACTTAGTCATTCTTTTTCGGGTCAGCAAATGTGTTTGGCATTTGATTAGCTAGCTTTGTAAATGTATAATCTTTGGACGTCTATTTCACATTCTTTAGTCCGAGGATCTTGCCAAGACATTGATGGTTGATTCCATTCTATTTCTTTTACCATTTTTTTACCAGCTTTATTATTTTTGTCCTCCTGGTCTTAAAATAATCCGTGTACCTGGCCTCAAATATAATCACCCATAGTTGGCTCAAAGTACTTTATTATTGTGGGGGAATCATATCCAACATATATCTCCATCCTCCTTTTGAGGTCTCATCTTAGTTCTCTGTGGTAGAGCAATTAGTACATAGACATCACATCCAAATGTCTTATGATGGAGTATGTCTGGCTCTTGACCCGTTAATAATTGTGATAGGGGATATCTATGCTCACTAAATGGTCTGATGCGTATTAACTTAGGTGCATGTAAATTTCGTGTGGCCCAAGCTGTGAATGGGAGTTTTGACCTCATAAGTTATGGTCTATCAATCAGCTATTTGCATTTTAAAAGATTTCGTCCAAGCCGTTCTTGGTATGGACATGTATCACAGAATTGTCCACACTTACCCCCATGGACATACCATAATCATTTAAACGCTTGGGACTCACTTGGGACATGTATTCACCAGTATTATCTAGACATATAGTCTTTATTATGAAAAAGGGGTTCGTAGCCGTTTTACTGGTGATGGTCTAATGAGTTTCCCTTGTGTACATGCTACACACATGAGATTCTTTGGGATAACTCTTCTTATCTTTTAATGTGTGCCTTTTGAATATCAATTTTCGCATCATGTTTGGACCAGGATGGCCAATCCGGTCGTGCCATAAAGTGTATATTTTCGCAGGCTTTTAGCCTCTATCATACTGATCTATGCATAGTCTAGGTCAGTAGAGAATGCATGTATAGTCTTTAGGACTTATTATGGCCTTGGGCGATTTTATACATATATCTGAAGGAACTCTTTGTTTCCTTCGCCCATTGTTTCAATATGGAAATCATTCATTCTTATATCTTTAAAACTCAATAGGCTGCTCTTACTCTTAGAGCTAGGTGAATATAAGGCATCACTGATTTCTAGATGCATACCCTTAGGCAATGATATATGAGCCTAGCCATAGTCTTCTTTCAAACTAGCGATACCTGCTTTAGTACTTATATTGGCATTTTTCAGTGTACTCATATAGAAAAATCATTCATTCTTTTAATCTAAGCAGACAATGTAATAGAAATAAATTCAAGGAGATAAGAATCAGAGAAAGCATACAAGCAAAGCAATCACACAAGTTTGATGTCGAAATCCGATTATCAACTTGATTCTTTTAGGCAATAATAAGTCTCATATTCCATAAGATCATCTTGATCATGTTCGAAATTATTTTCACCATCTTTATAGACCAAGTGAGTTTCAGGATTCTTCCCTTTCAGACTCTCTTTGGGAGTCCTTCATATCTTAGCCCAATGGTTCCCCATTCCACATCTATGACACACTGATTTGGTCGAGCTTTGTGGTTTAAAGGATATACCATGGCCACTGCCTTCACCATGGCTCAAATTGGGTTGATACCCACGGCCTCTGCCATAGTGATTCCCATGGCCAAATGTGTTATAGTGGTCATGGCCACGTCCTTTCCACCCTCCACGGCCATGGCCGTGTGGTCTATCATTCTGGATATATTTACTCTTTTTTTCTGCGGCCTTATTGGTATCAGGTAATGGGGTTAATCCAGGGGGTCTCAATTCACTGTTTCTCATCAGTAATCCATTATTTTTTCCAGCTAGCAATAGACTCATCCACAGACTTATAGTCCTGGATTCTGGGATTCCTCCAGTCAAATAGGGCATTTGGTAATAACACCGTTCTTTGGTGATCATATCTCGATTTTTTTAACTCTGTCCAAAGGTCTAGAGGATTCTCTATAGTCAGATACTGATCTTTGAGACTCTTAATAAGATGATGGCTAATAATTAATATTGCCATGTATCAATCTTTGTCATTTGGCATTATCGCCTTTTGTGATTCATTCACTAAGTCCTTTGACTTTAGGATAAATTCAGTATTCAGTGTCCATTTCAAATAATTATCTCCTGAGAGATTTTAGGCAGCAAAATCCAAGTTGATTTTCGACATCTCAAATCATATATCAATGAATTTTAGATCTCATAAAATATTTAACATACAGCCATAAACAAGACATGCTATCAAGTCAATACATTTCTAATAAGAAAAAAGCCACACGGCCAAAGGTGATATAATGCAATAAGGCCACACGGCCAAAGTGATATATGATGCATAATAAGTCACACAGATTTATCAAGTAAGGGTATCGACCAAACAAGCAATTTCTATATGTTTTCATGTCGGCCATATGGTTATAATGCAAATCTAGCATACTGATTCTATATGTACAGGAGTGGAATTATGGAACCTCAATTAAAAACAATCAGATCATGCAAATGTGATAATAATCAAATCATGCGCATAACATAAACATGTTGGTCAGGGTGATATATGATGCAAACTGGCCACACGGCCAAGTAGATATGATGCACTCATTCTTAGCAATCAGATTCTATATGTGCAAGGGTAATATTAAAACATTCAATCAAGGTTTAGCAATTAATCAATCAGTTTCAGGTATGAGATTTAACTAGACTAACAATCAGATTCAATTAGGTTTTATCAAGACTATCAATTAGATCAATAATCAAAAATAATCAAACGGATTCAAGCATTATACAATTTAGGGTTTCGATCCAAAAATAGGGTTTCAATCATGAAAAACAAAAACAATCAGTTTCAAGGTTGATTCTATCAATTTTATTAATCAGTTTCATGGCTGATATTAGCAAGATGGAATCAAGCAATCTGATTTTAGGAATACGCTAATTAGGGTTTAGGGTTTCAATTCGAAATTAGGGTTTATCAATCAATCAGCTTCTAGCAAATAATCTTAAACCTCAGAACATTTGGCTATATCATGAAACTATCAACCTAATATAATATGAAACCTCAAAACATTCAATTCGGATTATGCAATACACGGATTCTATTTTAGGGTTTATCAATTCGAATTAGGGTTTATATTATAACAGATTCTAACATGCAATATTAAACCTCAAATCATTCAATCAGGTTATAAAAACTATCAATCCTAACTCACACGGATTTAAACCTCAAAGAAACATTCAATCAATCAAATAAAACAATTCATGCACACGCAATTTAGGGTTTACAGATTTTAGGGTTTCACTTTGAACTTTAGTTCATTCGATTCTGGGTTCTTAGAGTTTAGGCATACCATAAACCTTTGATGGGTTGAATGGACCACCAAGAGAACGAGCTTACGTGGACTGGTACAAACTGGAACCTTACGCGGACTGGTCCAAACTGTTTCCTTGCAGTCCGCGAGCTGAGATCGGGTACAAGTTGAGATCGAAAGTGATTAAGGTTTATCGATAGAGAGAGAGATCGATGGAGATTCAGATAGAGATCGAAAACTTAGCTTAGGTTGAGCTGATCGGGATCGTTGGTACGCGAGCTGGTACTTGCAGTCAAAGAACTCGTAGATCTGGAACAGTTTGATCACGGACTGGAACAGGCTGATCGTACAATATGGAATAGTTGAAGCGTACTGAAACTTGCAGAGATCAGTCCACAGATCGATCTTGTTGAGATCAGTGGTCAAATACAGATCAGGGTCATGATCAAAGAGAGGTGATCGATAGAGATTAGGGTTTTAGCAATGGAGAGAGATTTAGGGTTTATGGTCGATATTTTAGATTTGGATTTTAGAGATCAATCGTGCTGATAGCGTGTTGTGAAAGTAATGGAAAAGTCTATCTTTATTCATAACATAGAGGTTCCTTATATAGGAGATTACACCGTCATTGATAAATGGAAAGAGTACAAATCATAATACAACTAGGAAAAAGGAAAACATAAAGACATAAGGAAAAGGAAAAGCTGGCCAACGCTCTCTTTCTTGGGCCGCTGATGGTATAATCTCTTGGTTATGAGCCATCCACAATCTGGTTCATAACAGTTATTCATGAATATAAAAATGGCATGGCATTCTAAATTTTAAGAAAACTAATAGGCAGAATCCCTCGTGGAATTCTGCTTGCAACTTTCAATATTTTGATAACCTCTTAAAAAACAATGCAACCTTTCGATATTTTGATAACCTTTTAAAAAATCAATCCAACCTTTAAAATGAAAAGATACAATCTTTTAATATTTTTGTAACCTTTTAAGAATCAGTTGAACTTGAAGAGAAAAGACACAAGCTTTAAGATTAATTATAATACCTATAAAAACACATAACCTTTCAATATTAATTCTTTGAAATTAATTGAGATTGCTTTCATTTTGAAACAGTACTTATATAAAAAGTCACAATTTTTCATTTTAAATACTCACAACTTTTAAAATGAACCCATAACTTTTCAACTTAATTGGAATTCACAATCTTTAGAATTAATTGAAATTGCCAAAGTTTAATTCAGATAAAAAATCTCTAAACAAGTTTTATTTAATGAACTAGATTTCTTATTTAATGAGCATTTAATGAACTAGACTATCCATCTATATTATTGGTTTAGAGATTTCTAAATTGGAAGGATTTGTTCTTGAAAATCATAAAATACAATAAAATTACGTAAAAAATTATACTTCAAATGCTCACAATCAGCACTTTAAACAAATTATAAAAAAATAAGTAAGCTTTGTTTTAATTTTCTTTTTAGCATTAAAAATCCTTGTTATAACATGTATATTTGATGTTACTATAACATATTTAGAAAAAAAAATATTTTAATATTAAAATAATAAAATATTAAATAGACAATTGTATAAACCGACATTTTCATGTTTATGAGAACTACATCTGATTTCATTATCCTAAATCATTCTATGTAATTCTTTTTTAGTTCATTTTTATATTATGCTAAAAAATTCCTAGCATTTTTGATTAATCTACATAATCGTTCTATCTACAACTTGATACCCACACTTTTTAGTATATAAACATATTATTCAAAAAAACATTAGTGAACGTGTGGTCAAATAAAAATATTAGGAAAATAAAATAGTAGTATAAATTTAAGAATGTTTTATGAAGCCAAATTGTTGGAGGCCTCGAATCACACCACTACCTCTGCCCTGAACAACCTTCTTTGTTAATTCAGCTGCGTCAGGGAGTTCTTGGGGCGTGGTTCTTAACGGAATATAAGAACACGTCTCTTAAATTTTAACCAAAAAAACTAAGAACCGGTTTTTAAATCTCTTATTTAAGAGCCGGTTCTTAAATCTCTTATTTAAAAACCGGTTCTTAGCTTTTTTAGTTGAAAGTTAAGACACGGGTTCTTATATTCCGCTAAGAACTTCACCCTAAAAAGTTTCCCTTAATCATGCTCTTACTCAAACTACTAACTAAGGCATGTCCCGATTTGGGTCAAGTCCAGTAAAATATTGGTTTTGGTTCCCAAATTTTTTTTGATATTTTTTACATGAAATTAAGGCTTCAAATTATGGAAATTTTTTTTTATAAGTGTTCTTAAGAAATATTTATGGTCTCCAAATGTTCAGATGCATTGCATATATCCCAAAGAATACAAGTTTAATTCCTTTTTAGAGAAAAAACACAAATAAAGCATAATTGGAAAAACAAAAATAGCAAAAAAACAGAGAAACCCACGACACAAAAAAAAAAAAAAAAAAAAAAATCAAGAATCTGCATTGTGTTGCAGAAGCGACACTATATATAGCCTTTCATTTTCTTAATCTTCCGTTGAATCAGACCAGCATTCTAGATTTTCGGATAAGCCCTGATAGCTTTCTTGCCGAACAACTACATGGTTCAGGACTCGGGAGAAGCTACTAGAGATGAGCAGAGAGACACAAGAAGCAAAGATCAGAAGTTTATGTAAGAAGATACCCTGTTCGGTAACAGACCCGTTTTCTAAGTAATAACAGAATCAGACACCTTTTATAACTTTATAAGCAAAACTTAACAAACATTTAAACCCCGACTATACAAAAACCATCATAACTCTACAACAATAACACGTACAATACTATTAAATATAGACATGGTTTTAAATACAGACATGGTTCAGTATAATTTGCTATACAATGTTCTAAGGGTTTAAGAGAGAGCTGCCTTCTTTGAAAAGCACAAAGATGCTTCCGCCATCGCCTCTCGAGATCCGAAGGTCTTTGTCAAGATAAGTAGTGAGCAGCCACGACTGGGCTCTGTCTGCAGGCAAAGAGAATTTCAGTGGTGGTTGGCTTGAAATGGTTCTAGCCACTGAAGAAGCCGTGTCCTGGACAGATGTGAGTAATCCTCTGATGGGGTTGAGATCGATTTTCTGACCAAGAACCTCCACGGATTCAGGGATTTCAATTGAATCCGTTAGCTGAGGAGTCCCGATAACACCTTGCTCAAACTTGATCTGCAAGCAAACAAAACAAAAACCTCAATTAGGTTATGCAAAACTCGGACATTTGTAGTTATAGGTGATCTTATAAAATTATTTATTGTAATAATTCTAATAATTCATAATGATCAGTATTGAAGATAATCCGATTAGAACCTGGACGCGCTTAGGACTTTGGACTTCGAACTTAGCATTGGTGCTAAACGATGTCGTGGCAAGCGGACCAGCGAACCGTACAGAGTTTTGTACGGTGAAGCTGTCGGAGTCAATGGTCTGTGAGATCTCATCCACTTTGACCAACGGTGAGATTCTACGTGAGAGCAACGGGAACAGACCAACGAACGATGTGTAACTGCAAGGAGAAACATTCAGGATTAAAGTTCTTGACGTGGCATGATGCTTCACTATCTAACTTAAATCACGTGATTAATAATATTAAGTAGGATAAGACCAACCGGGTGAGTTTATTTGTATATATTATCGATAGTTTTTTTATATATTTGATCATTTTATTTGTATATATAAAATATTTTTTGTTGTTATTATATAATTTCTTTCCGATGGATCGGATCAATTTTTATTAAAAATAATGGAACAAAACTATAATTAATACATCATGGGTTGATCGGATTGGACATTAAACAAATTATGACATAAAAACCTTATTTTTTTCATCAAACACATTCTTGAAAAAAGAGAACAGTATTGTTTTTACAGTTAAATTATTTTGACTTGTTTCTTCCATAAGTTTTTGAAAGCTTTCAAATCAACCATCAAATTAATACATGTCATTTTAATGTTTTTAGTCGTATACTTAAGGAAAACTTAAATTTTTGTAATTTAAAATCGTTTTAAAAAATTCAAAATATAACATATAAGAAAAATATAACATATAAGGTGTCATCATTTTTGTATTTTAAAGTCGTTTTAAGAAAAAAATATAACTTATAAGGTTTCCTCATTTTTGTAATTTAAAGTCATTTTAAAAAATTCAAAATATAACATATAAGAAAAAATGTATTTTTTTTTATTATATAGTTGATGTGATTGTTTATTTTTTTTAATAATATAAAATTAAACAAAATGAAGAAGAATGCAAAAATTGTTATCAAATCTTTATTATTCATAATCATTAATTGCCATTGCCATATATATGTAAATCATATTAGGTAATTTCATAGCTTTTATTTAGGGAAAGAATACACATTTCTTATATTTAAGGTTAATATAATGTTCTCTAGTGGACATTAAACAAATTATGACATAAAAACCTTATTTTTTCTCTCTAACACATTCTTGAAAAAGTGAACATTATTGTTTTCACAGTTGAATTATTTTGACTTCTATCTTACATATGGTTTTGAAAACTTTTAAATCAACCATCGAACTGATACATGTCATTTTAATGTTTTTAGTCGTATACTTTAGGAAAACTTATATTTTTGTAATTTAAAGTCGTTTTAAAAAATTCAAAATATAACTTATAAGAAAAAATCTAACATATAAGAAAAATAAAACATATAAGGTGTCCTCATTTTTGTATTTTAAAGTCGTTTTAAAAAAAAATATAACATATAAGGTTTCCTCAATTTTTGATTTAAAGTCATTTTAAAAAAATCAAAATATAATATATAAGAAAAAATCTAATTTTTTTATTATATGGTTAATGTGATTGTTTATTTTTTTAATAATATAAAATTAAACAAAAATGAAGAAGGATGCAAAAATTGTTATCAAATCTTTATTACTCATAATCATTAATTGTTATATATATGTAAATCATATTAGGTAATTCTGTAGCTTTTATTTAAGGAAAGAATACACACTTCTTATATTTTAGTTTAATATAATGTTCTCTAGTGGACATTAAACAAATACGACATAAAAACCTTATTTTTTCTACCGAACACATTCTTGAAAAAAGTGAACAATATTGTTTCCACAGTTAAATTATTTTGACTTTTATCTTCCATATGGTTTTGAAAGCTTTCAAATCAACCATCGAATTGATACATGTCATTTTAATGTTTTTAGTCATATACTTAAGAAAAACTTACATTTTTGTAATTTAAAATCGTTTTAAAAAAATTCAAAATATAATATATAAGAAAATTCTAACATATAAGAAAAATATAACATATAAGGTTTCCTCATTTTTGTATTTTAAAGTCGTTTAAAAAATATATATAACATATAAGGTTTCCTCATTTTTGTAATTTAAAGTCATTTTAAAAAATTCAAAATATAACATATAATAAAAATCTAATTTTTTTTATTATATGGTTAATGTGATTGTTTAATTTTTTTAATAATATAAATTTAAACAAAAATGAAGAAAGATGCAAAAATTGTTATCAAATCTTTATTATTCATAATCATTAATTGCCATATATATGTAAATTATATTAGGTAATTTTGTAGCTTTTATTTAGGGAAAGAATACACACTTCTTATATTTTAGGTTAATATAATGTTTTCTAGTGGACATTAAACAAATTATGACAGAAAAACTTTGTTTTTTCCCTCGAACACATTCTTGAAAAAGTGAACAATATTGTTTCCACAGTTGAATTATTTTGACTTTTATCTTACATATGGTTTTTAAAACTTTCAAATCAACCATCGAACTGATACATGTCATTTTAATGTTTTATTCGTATAACTTACATTTTGTAATTTAAAATCGTTTTAAAAAATTTAAAATATAAAGTATAAGAAAAAATCTAACATATAAGAAAAATAAAACATATAAGGTGTCCTCATTTTTGTATTTTAAAGTCGTTTTAAAAAAATATAACATATAAGGTTTCTTTATTTTGTAATTTAAAGCCATTTTAAAAAATTCAAAATATAATATATAAGAAAAAAACCTAATTTTGTTATTATATGGTTAATGTGATTGTTTATTTTTTTAATAATATAAAATTAAACAAAAATGAAGAAGAATGCAGAAATTGTTATCAAATCTTTATTATTCATAATCATTAATTGTCATATATATGTAAATCATATTAGGTAATTCTGTAGCTTTTATTTAAGGAAAGAATACACACTTCTTATATTTTAGGTTAATATAATGTTCTCTAGTGGACATTAAACAAATTATGACATAAAAACTTTATTTTTTCCATCTAACACATTCTTGAAAAAAGTGAACAACATTGTTTCCACAGTTAAATTATTTTGATATTTATCTTCCATATGGTTTTTAAAGCTTTCAAATCAACATCGAATTGATACATGTCATTTTAATATTTTTAGTCGTATACTTAAAGAAAACTTACATATTGGTAATTTAAAATCGTTTTAAAAAAATTCAAAATATAATTTATTATAAATTTCTAACATATAAGAAAAATATAACTTATAAGGTGTCCTCATTTTTGTATTTTAAAGTCGTTTTAAAAAAATATATAACATATAAGGTTTCCACATTTTTGTAATTTAAAGTCATTTTAAAAAATTCAAAGTATAACATATAAGAAAAAAATCTAATTTTTTTTATTATATGGTTAATGTGATTGTTTAAATTTTTTTAATAATATAAATTTAAACAAAAATGAAGAATGATGCAAAAATTGTTATCAAATATTTATTATTCATAGTCATTAATTGTCATATATAGGTAAATCATATTAGGTAATTTCGTAGCTTTTATTTAGGGAAAAAATACACACTTCTTATATTTTAGGTTAATATAATATTCTCTAGTGGACATTAAACAAATTATGACATAAAAACCTTATTTTTTCCCTCGAACACACTCTTGAAAAAGTGAACAGTATTGTTTTCACAGTTGAATTATTTTGACTTTTATCTTACATATGGTTTTGAAAGCTTTCAAATCAACCATCGAACTGATACATGTCATTTTAATGTTTTTATTCGTATACTTAAGGAAAACTCACATTTTTGTAATTTAAAGTCGTTTTAAAAAATTTAAAATATAACATATAAGAAAAAATCTAACGGTGTTCTCATTTTTGTATTTTAAAGTCGTTTTAAAAAAAATATAACATATAAAGTTTCCTCATTTTTGTAATTTAAACTCATTTAAAAAAATTCAAAATAAAATATATAAGAAAAAATCTATTTTTTTATTATATGGTTAATGTGATTGTTTATTTTTTAATAATACAAAATTAAACAAAAATGAAGAAGGATGCAAAAATTGTTATCAAATCTTTATTATTCATAATCATTAATTGCCATATATATGTAAATCATATTAGGTAATTCTGTAGCTTTTATTTAAGGAAATAATACGCACTTCTTATATTTTAGGTTAATATAATGTTCTCTAGTGGACATTAAACAAATTATGACATAAAAACTTTATTTTTTCCATCGAACACATTCTTGAAAAAAGTGAACAGTATTGTTTCCACAATTAAATTATTTTGACTTTTATCTTCCATATGGTTTTGAAAGCTTTCAAATCAACAATCGAATTGATACATGTCATTTTAATGTTTTTAGTCGTATACTTAAGGAAAACTTACATTTTTATAATTCAAAGTCGTTTTAAAAAAATTCAAAATATAATATGTAAGAAAATTCTAACATATAAGAAAAATATAACATATAAGGTGTCCTCATTTTTGTATTTTAAAGTCGTTTAAGAAAATATATAACATATAAGGTTTCCTCTTTTTGTAATATAAAGTCATTTTAAAAAATTCAAAATATAACATATAAGAAAAAATCTAATTTTTTTATTATATGGTTAATGTGATTGTTTAAGTTTTTTTAATAATATAAATTTTAACAAAAATGAATAAGGATGCAAAAATTGTTATCAAATCTTTATTATTCATAATCATTAATTACCCCATATATGTAAATCATATTAGGTAATTCCGTGGCTTTTATTTAAGGAAAGAATACACATTTCATATATTTTAGGTTAATATAATGTTTTCTAGTGTTATATAATTACGGAATAATGTGACACCAATAGATTAAACTATATTTTATATTAGATGCTCTAGAATTCTTTGAAATATAATTTAGAAGGCACTTAGAGTGCCACCTAAGATTTGAGTTATTTTTTAATTAATACAAAATGAAGGTTCTAATTTTTCAAATGCTTCTCAATTAATATATAGGGGATTAGGCATGCGGATTTGAAACATACCGAAACTGAACCAAATTTTGGTTGTCGGTTCAGATTCTGCTTTAAATTCGGTTCAATTAGGTAAATCGGTTATCAGTAGATTTTTATTTTAAAAAATTAAAACCAAAACTTGATGATTTTAGCCAAATTCCAGACATAAACTAACCAAAAATTTTGTGCTGAATTAACCTACATAACCAAATTAAGCGAGTTTTTGATAAATCTAAATCTAAAATCTTAAAAAAAAAAAAAAAAAAGAATGGCAGAATTTTCACAAAGGAACTACAATACTAAAACCAAATTAGTTTTCGGTTCAATTCGGCACAATTTTAAACGAACCGAACTAACCAGAAACCATTCCACAGCAAAACATATAACTTACGCGAGAATCCATTTGCCACTGAGGAGAAACAGAGCTTCGTTGGGCGCTGGATTAGGGTTCTTGGACTCAAGCTGTGTGATCAGCTCACTGATCTCGGCTCTCGTCTCGCTCGATGCGCTAAGACCTCGATCTGTTCCGTACAAAGAATCCGCTAGCGATCTCTTTAGCCGCTCCGTTTCCTCCACGGATTCAATGGCTTCTTCTGCTTCTTTCTCGGCCACCGACACGTTGGATCCTCTCTCCGACGAATCAGGACCCCACTCGTCATTAACGTCGCTAACTCGGACCTTGAATTCCGGCCGATGGACAGCGGTTCTAGCCTCCGTCCGCCTGTTGATTGGATTTACGGTCACTAGAGTCGGAGATTTTGATTGGAGTTTGGAGTTCGAAGAGGTTGGAACTTGGGTTTTGCATGGAAACTGGGTGAACAAAGGTACCGTCGCCATTTTTTTTTTTGTTTTCTTCGCAGCAAGCAATGAATACAAACACACTAAAACCTTAGGTCTATTTTATAGTCGCACCGAGCGTAGATGTTAAATGACATATATACCCTCCTCTCATTAAAATTGATGGAATTAGACGCGATCACGGTAGGATATTTTCGTATTTTGATTCAGGAGATGCACGAGGAGATGGTAGTGACACGTGGGTGGTAAAGATAACCGTTAGAAAATCGAAGATAATTTCGGCCAATTAGCTGAAATTGCCGACTTTCCATAATTTTGTGGTAACCTTTTAATTGTTTTATTCCAACATTTATTAGGAATATTTGAAATTTATCTCCATATTTATGTTGTGTATGATTTTTTTCGGATTTGAGAAAAACACATATGCAAGTGTATGATGGACCTAGAAGCTTCGAAAAGTACTCTTACTTTTTGGCTGTTTTTCTTTTGCGATCGGAGGTATATTTCGTGAGAGATTCTGAGATTCATTAAGGGGATGTTATTGGAAGTAGAGATGGCAATCATGAACTTGGACCGCAGTCTTTACGCAGTCCTTTCCCGCAAAGGACAGTAGCGGAACGGTATTGGAACGAAGTTTTCAAAGTCCGCAAATTTGCGGGCCTTGCGGGACGTACGGGTTTTTGCCTTTAGCGGGATGGGCCGAAACGGGTCATGCGGGATTACATGGACCCGCATTTTTTTTTCATTTCTTATTTTACCTGAAAAAAAACGAGAGAGAGAGAGAGAGAGAGAGAAGAAAGCGATTCTTGTGACTTTTCTCCATAAAACGTAAGGAGTTCCGGCGACGATGATTCGAGCTCCGGTGATGATGATTCGAGATCTAGCGATGACGACTCCAGCTCCAGCGATGACGATTCGAGCTCTGGTGGTGTTTTGATTTGGTTTTCTCTTTTTATTACACACAACTATGAATTGCTTTATTACTGTGAAATGGTGTTTTTCTTAAATTAAATTTGGTTACAAAATTAAGTTGATTGGTTTTGTTTTCAGTACTGTGAAATGGTGTTTTTCTTAAATTAAATTTGGTTACAATGATATTGTTTAGGAGAAAAGTTAGTTGTATATCATGTCACTTGTATAATTTGACGAAGTGATTCACGATTTTGTTTTAAATCCAAAGAATTACAAAGAGAAATGGTTTGATGAATACATACAACACTTGAGCCAAGTTATTACAAAGACAACAACTCAATCAGATTCAAACTTAATAAAATCTTAGGCTGATAACAAAAAAAGCTTTTAACTCAAGAACGCAAGCACAAACAGAGGTTTATGACATTGATTTTGATAAGGCTTTAGTGAATCTTAACGAACTCTCTTCAACTCTCTTACACTACTCTTCAACTTGAATATTCATGAAGGAAGTTGTTGTTGGTGGTTTGATAAGGAGGCATCCCGCGGGACGGCCCGCGAAGGCCTATATGTTTTGCGGTACGAGTTTAGGCCAGCATTTTGAGGACCGCAGTCCGCGCGGGACAGGCCCGCTGTGACCCGCTCGATGACTAATCCGCCGCGGTTCGGAATGGGACGGGATGGGTAAACCTGTTTGACATCTCTAATTGGAAGGGTGATTCATGAAGAGTTTATGGATTTGAAAAGTTTATAGATTTTGAAGAATTGGAAAGTTTTCATGGATTTTAACAAACAAGTGCATCCATATTTATAGAATCCATACAATTTTCATAGATTGTTTTTTTTTAGCAATTTTCATAGATTGTTATGGATTCGTAATTACATTAATTTTTGTTATTGTTTATGTAAAATAATTATATAAGAATATTCTTCTAGAAAATGTTTCATATAATGTGTGAGTGATGTGTTGAAAATATATTGAACGTTAACAATGAGGTATATAAATATATATAATATATCAATTTCTATGGTATTAAATCTTTGAAAGACATGTTATATGTATATGAAAAATCTGGGTTTTGTTATTTTATAATTTTTTTGGCATTAACTTTTAGAAAGAAATATTACATATATATGAAAATATGGATTTTTGTGATCGGAGGTATATTTCGTGATAGATTCTGAGATTCATTAAATTGCAAACATCAATTTGGATCTCTGTAAACAACTATAGGGAATTTGCGCTCCATAACTATAGAAACAATTTTAATTAGCGATATGGAAATCTACTGTTACAAATTCGATGATTCCCCTAAGTCTATGCTATGTCTATATCTTATAGGAGATATGAAAGAAGAACATTCTATACCGTATAATGTATTTACTAAATTGTTTTTTTTTTGCTAAATTGTAAATGTCATTACTAGTAATGAAGGTTCGGTTACAAAAATTGAATCTGAAACCACAGTCTGTTGAGACATCCATTTGATTCTAGGGAGCCGCAAAAAGTTAAAAAAAAACCCTAAGAATCTAGATTATTAAGTCCAAGCTTCTATGATAGAAAGTTTGAAGTTAATATAACATAATAGAACAAGATACAACAGTATGAGACTTCCTGTCTGAAGGGCTTCTTGCTATAACTGGAGCAATCCTGAAGAAGCAAGAGAAAAGCTTGAAGGAAAATCCAGTCGAGCACTCACCGAAGTGGCTCCAATCGGCTTCAACGGAGGTGTCTTGTTCCCACCCTGGAACACTAGTGGAGGAGGACGTCAACCAAACAAATCCAAGCTTTCTCAACAGTAGATAAAAGTACCAACCCAAATCGATGCTGCTGACAATGGAGACTTGGGCTATTGGTCAAGCGTAGGCGGTACAAATTGGTTCCCCAACCCGACACATGAAATGCGGCAAAGACTCAGAGAGCACACTAAACCAACTGTCGGAGCTACAAAACAAGGGAAATGGAGCCCGGGAGGAGTCATAACTCCTCGAAAACAAGCGACTCAAATCGGCAAGGGAGAGCTCCACCTTAATGTGGGAGATGCCTTTACAACAGGATGTCCTCAAAACCCAAGTAAAACGGCGTCAGGAGCAAGAAGGAGAAGTCAATCGATTACCAACGAGCGCCACGGTTGTATTTTTTGAACTAAGAAAAGAGGTTCTCGGTGGAGCTCCTCACATCCATCTTTCACTCGATAAAGAGAGGAGAAGCTCTACAACAACCTTGGAACTACACAGAAGAGGAGACCTTTTGGAGTGAGACGATTAGGCAGAAGCGGTGACAGCAGCGACGTGTCGTGCATTCCGGCGAGACTCAGATCTCGGATCTGACCCAGATCCAATCGCAATCGGTAACTAAAGGTAGATCCAGGCCTCACGAAGCTTACCTCGACTAATCAGACCTCGTTCATGCTCCAGAGAGACCAAAGATGCCTTTGGTTTCATTTTGTTTCGACGGAGAAACCCATCGAACCCAGACACACAAACAAGGAGAGACAAGAGGAGGAGGCGAAGGGTTAAGGCGGCGCGCTTAAAACGGACACGAGACCCGCTGTGACCGGAGAGGAGACTCTAGCGGCCACCGCGAGAAGGAGCTTGCTGTTGATGTTGATGGAATTAGGGTTTGACGGCGGGATAAATTTCGAGTTAATAACATTAGATGTGGTGTGTGAGATTTTGATATGTTAAGTTTTTGAGTGAGTTTTCTTAGATAATAAAAAAATTATTCTTATAATCTTTGAGTCTTATACAAATCTTAAAACAAGAAATATGAGATTTAATTTTTCTTGCATTTAAAATAGAAAAACATAGCAAAGTTTGAAACTTTTATTGTACAAAAAAGATATTCGGACATAATTTCATGTTTTAAAATTTAGTACGAGAGATTAAAAAAAGATTTGGTGGTCTAACTTTTTTATTTTAAACTGTGGTTAACAAAGTTAAATAAAATAGAATGAGGGAAGACCAGAAGATATATTTTGTAATTATGATGGTCAACTTGTGTTATTGGGGGAGTAAATGCAAAGTTGATTTTAATTTTGTAACATACACTTAAATGTACATCTTTATAATTATGATGAGTGTTACGAAAGTCTAAAGGAGGAGCCGTAATGTTTGAAATATAAAAAGATGTGGGGTCCGCTGCACTATTTACACAGTAGATTTTTTCTCTATATAAACGATCGATTTCGATCGTTTAGAAGAACACACCAAAAACTCTTATCTTCTCCTTAATAAGAAACACTATCTCTCTATATCAGTGTTATTATTTCTACGGGTATAATATTTTGCCCTTATTCAAATTCCCGCGATATAATAAAATTTCAGTTCTTTTTATAACACGTTATCAGCACGATCACTCTGCGATTCGGTAAAATTTATTTGTATCATTTATACCCCGTTATAATGGTCGGTATACCGCCTCTACTATTATTTATATCATGTTATAATGGCCGGAATACCGCCTATATTATTTACTAGCAATTTAATTTATTTATTGGTCGGCCGAGCCGCCTTATATTCTGTTTATTATTTATTGGTCGGCTGAGCCGCCTTATATTCTGTTTATTATTTATTGGTCGGCCGAGCCGCCTTATATTCTGTTTATTATTTATTGGTCGCCTGAGCCGCCTTATATTCTGTTTATTATTAATTGGTCGGCCGAGCCGCCGTATAATTTATTTATTACTCTGCATTGATCGGCTGAGCCGTCGCATGATTTGTTGTCATAACATAAATATTTCATTGCCATAATTTTTACTTTTATGAAATTTTATAGATTTGATTGACTGTTTAATACGATATTTTCAGACTGATTTTTAGTGCACTCGATTTAACCCCAACGGTCACAAAGAAATTTTTTCAAAATTTCTCCTTTCTCCAACGGTCATGAACAGTAATTTTCATCTATAAATACAACTCATTTTCACTCCATTTTCTCATCCAAAACATTTCATCTTCTCTCAAAAATATTCAAATCGCTCTCCTCCGATTTTTCATTTCAAGAAAGATGATTCGCGCACTTTTGTTTTTATGTGCCATTTTTATTTGTGTTTCTATTTATGGTTTATTCGTTGGAGAATTTACTCCGAGTGAATTTAAGATGAATATCGGTTTAATTTTCTTTACATCGCTTCTCCTTGTAATTGCTTGCATGATTAATGTAAACGGTTCCTTTTAATATTAATAATATTCTAATAATTTTTATTTATGTGCTTTAGAAATACAAATGGCAAAAATCGAGAAACTTCAGTTTCCGGCATTGGAAGTAACTGGGACAAACTACACGGCATGGGTTACAAACATGGAGCTTCATCTAGATTCCGAGAAAATACTCGAAACAATAAAAGAAGGCAATATATCAACCTCTCATGAAAAGGCTAAGGCCGTGATATTTCTGAGAAGGCATCTAGATGAAAATCTTACGCATGATTATGCGAGAACCAAAGATCCCTTAGATCTTTGGAAAGCTCTGAAGGAGAGGTTTGATAACCAAAAGAAAATTACTCTCCCCCATGCACTCGATGAGTGGAAAAATCTACGATTTCAAGATTTTGAAAAAGTGGAAACGTACAATTCCGCTATATTGAGAATAGCGGCGCAATTAGATTATTGCGGTAAGCCTGTCTCGGAAGCAGAAATGCTCGAGAAAACTTACCAAACGTTCCACAAAAATCATTATGTTCTACAAGAACAATATAGAAATTGTGGGTATACGAGGTTCTCTGAACTCGCTGTGGCGCTTATAATAGCGGAGAGAAATAATGAACTCCTCATTAAAAACCACAATGCCCGACCCACGGGAACCAAAGCATTTCCTGAGGTAAATGCAACGGATATAAAAAATCCGGAAAAAGGAAATTATTCCTATCGTGGGCGTGGTCGTGGCCGTGGTCACAATCGTGGTTTTGGTCGTGGTCGTGGTTATCGATTTAACCGCAACCATGAAAGGAGTAACAACCCAAGAGGAAGGGGATCCAACACATGGAATCGATCTGATCGGGTAAAAGGAAAAGAAACCCAAGAAAACCCTACTCATAAAAATGAGAACGTCTGTTACAGATGTGGATCGAAGGGACACTGGTCTCAAGTATGTCGAACTCCTCGGCATCTATGCCAATTGTACCAAGAATCTATTAAAGGCAAGGCAAAGGAAGTAAATCTCAATGAACACCTTGTGGGTACAACATCGACATACCTCGAATCCTCTGACTTTATGGGAGATTTCGACGAGGCCACTCATCAAAATAATTGAAGTGCTTGTACTGATCAAGCTTAATAATGCCTAGTGATGCCATAAAATATTATGTATTTCACTTTCAAATAATGTTGTATTTCAAAATATCTAATGTATAATTATTGTGTACTTGTTATTGATGCATAATATGTTTACTTATGAAAGTTTATTTTCTTTATTGATATTAACTGTGTGTTACAGAAATGGATAAGAAAGCAAATGGAACAACAACTAAACAAATTGGTAGAGAAGTTTGCATACCAGATAGTGGCACAACGCACACTATACTGAAGGATAAGAGATATTTCTCTACTTTAAAGTCAGTAAAAATGACTATAAACACAATATCAGGTCCTACAGACCTGATCGAAGGAATTGGCAAGGCGAACTTTATGTTGCCTAATGGAACAAAGTTTTCCATAGATAATGCCTTATATTCTCCAAATTCTAAGAGAAATTTGTTGAGTTTCAAAGATATATACCGTCAAGGGTATAACACTCAGTCTGCAACTGAGAATGGAAAGAAGTATTTGTATATAACTTCTGAAAAATCAGGCAAAGGCCTTGTACTGGAAAAATTTCCAGAACTTCCTTCTGGATTGCATCACACTTATATTGATGCTATAGAATCACATCTTGTGATAAAAAGAAATCCAGAAGATGTTACATTATGGCATGATCGCCTTGGTCATCCAGGCACTACAATGATGCGAAAAATCATTGAAAGCTCACATGGTCATTCAATAAAAACCCAAGATATATACCAAAGTAATAAAATGACATGTGATGCGTGTGCTCTTGGGAAATTAATCATAAGACCATCACCAACCAAAGTTGACAAAGAATCACCAAAGTTTTTGGAAAGAATCCAAGGTGATATTTGTGGACCAATACATCCACCGTGTGGACCATTCTACTACTTTATGGTATTAATCGATGCATCGAGTAGATGGTCACATGTTTGTTTGTTATCATCTCGAAATATGGCATTTGCGAGATTTCTAACTCAGATAATCAAATTAAGAGCACAGTTCTCAGATTATCCAATTAAAAGAGTTAGATTAGATAACGCTGGTGAATTCACATCCCAAGCTTTTAATGATTATTGTATGGTATCAGGGATTGAAGTAGAGCATTCTGTTGCTCATGTTCATACACAAAATGGTTTGGCAGAATCATTAATTAAACGGCTGCAACTAATTGCAAGGCCATTGATCATGAGATCAAAACTCCCAACCTCTGTATGGGGACATGCTATTTTGCATGCAGAAGCACTAATTCGGATAAGACCAAGTGCATACCATAGATATTCCCCATTACAGTTAGCATTTGGAAAAGAACCAAATATCTCTCATCTAAAAATCTTTGGTTGTGCGGTTTATATTCCAATAGCACCACCACAACGTACAAAGATGGGACCGCAAAGACGGTTGGGAATATATATTGGCTATGATTCTCCATCAATAATAAGATACCTAGAACCACAAACTGGTGATGTGTTTACGGCACGATTTGCCGATTGTCATTTCAATGAGAAAGAATTCCCAACTCTAGGGGGAGACAATAAACAAGTAGGAAAAGAGATCAAATGGAGTGTACCATCGTTATTACACCTTGATCCTCCTACGAAACAGTCAGAACTAGAAGTTCGACGTATCATGCATTTACAAAATATAGCAAATCAGCTACCTGATGCATTTGCTGATACCAAAATGGTAACTAAATCACATATACCCGCTGCAAATACTCCTGCTCGTATTGAAATACCACAAAATGGTGGAACGGCAGTTGATACACGTGAATCAGGAACACGTTTAAAGCGCGGTAGACCTATTGGTTCAAAGGATAAACTTCCTAGAAAACGTAAGGAATGTGAAAAGCATGATACTCCCAAAATAACAGAAAATATTTTGGACGAAGAAAATTGTGAATCTAATGACAATATAAAGCATCTTGAATCTGAAGGAAATCATGAGATTTCTATCAATTACATCCATAATGGAAAGATATGGAAACGAAATGAGATGGATGATATTGATGACGTTTTCTCATACCTTTTAGCAAAGGAAATAAATGAAGAAAACGAAGATCCAGAACCAAAGTCTGTATATGAATGTCAAAAGAGACATGACTGGATAAAATGGAAAGATGCAATTCAAGTCGAATTAGATTCGCTTAACAAACGAAATGTATTCGGACCTATTGTGCTCACACCCAAAGATGTAAAACCAGTTGGGTACAAATGGGTGTTTGTCCGAAAAAGAAATGAGAAAAACGAGATTACAAGATACAAAGCTCGTCTCGTAGCCCAAGGTTTCTCTCAAAGGCCAGGAATTGATTATGAGGAAACTTATTCTCCTGTCATGGACGCAATCACATTTAGATTCCTGATGAGCCTAGCGGCCAATGAAAATTTAGAAATGCGTCTCATGGATGTCGTTACGGCATATTTATATGGATCATTAGATACTGATATCTATATGAGAATCCCAGATGGATTTAAAATGCCAGAAACGTTAAGTTCCAAACCTAAAGAGTTATGTGCAATAAAATTGCAAAGATCATTATATGGGTTAAAACAATCTGGACGAATGTGGTATAATCGTCTCAGCGAACACTTAACAAAAGAAGGATACACGAATGATCCTATATGCCCTTGTGTTTTCATAAAGAAAACAACATCCGGATTTGTGATAATCGCGGTGTACGTTGATGATCTTAATATTATTGGAACTCAAAACGAAATCCAAAAGGCATCAAACTATCTGAAAGGAGAATTTGAGATGAAAGATCTCGGCCAGACAAAATATTGTCTAGGATTACAAATTGAGCATTCTCGAAAGGGTATATTTGTACACCAGTCTACATATACCAAACGAGTATTGAAACGCTTTAACATGGATAAAGCAACTCCTCTTAGCACCCCGATGGTCGTTAGATCACTTAATGTTGAAAATGATCCGTTTCGACCATCTGAGGAAAATGAAGAAATACTTGGTCCTGAAACTCCATATTTAAGTGCAATTGGAGCTCTTATGTATCTTGCAAATTGTACTCGACCTGACATATCTTTTGCCATTAATCTTTTAGCGAGATTCAGTTCGTCTCCTACGCGAAGACATTGGAATGGAATTAAACATGTCTTCCGTTACTTTCAAGGAACAACTGATTTAGGCTTGTTTTATCCTAAAAGTTCAAAAGGTCGATTGGTTTTGCAGATGCAGGTTATTTGTCAGATCCACACAAAGCTCGATCCCAGACAGGATATGTTTTTACAATTGGAGGCACCGCCATATCTTGGCGTTCTCAGAAGCAGACACTTGTTGCTACTTCTTCAAATCACGCTGAGATCATTGCACTCCATGAAGCAAGTAGAGAATGTGTATGGCTAAGATCAATAAGCCGACACATCTGTTCAAGCAGTGGGATTAACGAAAATAAGGAGCCAACTATTCTATATGAAGATAACGCGGCATGTGTTGCTCAAACGAAGGAAGGATATATCAAAAGCGATAGAACCAAACACATACCTCCGAAGTTCTTCTCATACACTCAAGAGCTCGAGAAGAATAAAGAGATTGAAGTAAGATATGTTCGATCATGCGACAATGCAGCCGACCTCTTCACAAAATCACTCCCTACCTCGGTATTCAGAAAACACATCCACAACATTGGGATGCGCCATCAGAAGGATCTATGACTGTTCATTCGAGGGAGAGCTTACGTAGTTGTACTCTTTTTACCTTACTATGGTTTTTCCCATTGGGTTTTCCTGGAAAGGTTTTTAACGAGGCAACAAAGACGTTAAGCGAGAGCGGATAGTGACACCGGCCCCCAAGGGGGAGTGTTACGAAAGTCTAAAGGAGGAGCCGTAATGTTTGAAATATAAAAAGATGTGGGGCCCGCTGCACTATTTACACAGTAGATTTTTTCTCTATATAAACGATCGATTTCGATCGTTTAGAAGAACACACCAAAAACTCTTCTCTTCTCCTTAATAAGAAACACTATCTCTCTATATCAGTGTTATTATTTCTACGGGTATAATATTTTGCCCTTATTCAAATTCCCGCGATATAATAAAATTTCAGTTCTTTTTATAACAATGAGAATAATTTTCAATCTCCACTTTTATTGCCAACGTTTAGATTGTGGGCTATATAAATCCATGATAATCTAATTACAAAGTTACTCACCTTCATTACAATTAAAAATAACAATCTCTTGCAATTTTTTCTTGTCTCTGAGAGTTTAACATAATTCTAGATTCAACAGATTTTGGTTCTCAAGTGATGTAAAATTGAAGATATAAACAGTTGTATCATGTGATTTTTGAACGTATTCAAGCCTGACACACTAGTACACTACATATGTTTAAAGATTTAAATCGAGAAATATTAGTTTTGATTCTCTTTTCAATTTGTTTTTAATCTAAATATGATATTATTTAAAAAAAACTATGATATTATTTTTGGTTATTTATTTATCAATTTTAACTGGTTGTAGTGGTTGTTTTATATATTAGATTGCAAATCTTGTAAATATGGTGCATACAGTCTTATAAGTTATATGCGTTTAAAGAATTAAGACTCAACACATATTTACAAGATTGTCAATCTAATATGTGAAGCACAGTCAAAATCTATAAATAAATAAAAGTAATACCAAAACTGGCTTAAAAATGGATTGAAAATGGATCGAAACGGGTCAAGATTAATATCTTTTAATTTTTTAATCACTTGTAATGTATTTGTTTGGGTATGTTCAAGAATCCTGTGATGCAGCTGTTCATATCTTTAGTCTCGCAACATTTAAAAACCAAAGTATGTCAAACTCATAAGACCATAACTATGTTATACTTTTGGACAAGAAAAAAAAAATGCAAAAAATTGTAGTTTTGTTTGTATTGGAGGTGTGTACTTTGGAATGAAATGATCATGGCTTTATTTCATCTATTTGATCACGGCTTTTTTTTTTTTGTTATTGAATAAAGTCCTCAAAGGGGTATCAACCAAACGGTTGAGGATTAAACAAACCAAAGTAACTGAATCCAAATAAAGAAGCTAACAAAACCCAAAGACACCAGTAAGCGCCATGAAACAAGATAAAACTCAAAGGGAAGAAAGGAGAAAGACATCTTCCTGCTCAGAGGTATGCACCGACTCTGAGATACATGATAGCGATCATCAGACTAACGCCATAGCTTCTCTTCTAATGCGAGACTCCAGCCAACCCGGACCATTCGCAGACATATAAGATTGATGGTGCTGGATATGTAAAGCACTGTCTGCGATTGCAGAGGCAATAAGGTTCCCACTTAGAGATGTCAAAACTAATTTGCAAACCTCCAGTTGTGCAATAGATCTGTTGAATTTCCTCCAGTGGGGTTGGAGCGATTGTGGTAAGTTAGAAGTCGACAATGTCACTGGGGACATAGTTGAAGAGAACTCCAGAATTACTCTGCTTAGGTTTAGATGTCTCATTGCCTCCACTGCCCATCCCAAAGCCACTAGATCAGCTTCCAACTGTGAGCATATACCAACAAAGGATCGTCTACTAGGAAAAAGGGATTTCCCATACAGTGCCGTCCCATACTTTTGGGAGGCTTAAAGCCTGAAAAAAAAATGTGGCCTCCAATACAAAAATTTGTGGTGCAAAAATAATCAATTGGTGACAATTCGTCATGTGAAAGTGTTGTTAAAGGGTGAGGTCTTGGGTTCGAGTAACGCCAAGCGCACCAATAACCTATATGGGAGAGTCAGTGAAGACTCACATGTGAGAGGTTAGGATCGGTGCTCTGCAGGGCGAGTCTGGAACCTATGAAACATGTAGTTACCATGGGGCAGGTTGTTACAATAAGTGAAAATACCTAGGAATTTTGCTAGAGAAAGGTTCGAACTAGTAGCCAAAAGGTCAAATTTTGGATTACTTCACCATTAAACCAAACAAATATTTTGAAAAATGTGGCCTTCTAATCACACTTTTATTTTGTGGCCTAAAGCAAATGCTTTATGTGCCTTATAGAAGGAACGGGCCTGTTCCCATATGAATCCCTTACAATCCACGCCATCCCTCCGTGACCATTACTTGAAGACCACGCTGATCCCACATTGCAGTTGACTACGCCCAAGGGAGGTTTCGTCCACATATTTGAGTTCGTTTCTTCACACGTAATCTCAGTAACATCATTTGGAATAAAGGAGTTCAACCGAAGCCATACTGCTGCTTCCTCCAAAGCCTTATCTAAGGTGATAGCAGGCTCAATCCTTCTTTTCTCAAAACAGAACATATTCCTATTTTTCCATATATACCAAAGCACCCAAGGGAAGGCTAGACGAAGCTTGGGGTCCAAGGAATTCTTCTTGCTGCAAGAGAAGAGATAGTGTATATTCAAGAAAACCGAGGAGCGTGAGAAACCTACCAGAGGGAGAGGAATCGAAGATCTGTCCCATACTTCTTTCGCCATTGGCTTTATTCATTTATCTTTTATCGTGGCTTTTATATAGTTCACAATCCAAATGTTGACGATAAAAGTAATTATATTGATGTGCACTAAGGTATAGGTTACAAAATCAAAATCAATTTTGCATTTACTCCCCCAAACTCACGTTGGCCATCATAATTAGAAAATATATTTCCCTTATTCTATCTTTTAGCTTTGTAACCACAAAGTTCAGAATAAAAAATCTAGACCAATAAATCTAATTTCGTTTCTAATCTATTGGCTCATTTATTAAATTTCAAAACATGAAATTGGGGTTGGTCCGAATCACTTTTTCAAGAATCAAAGTTTTAAACTTTTTTGTACTTTCTCAACTTTAAATAGAAGAGAAAATTTGCTCAAAATAAAATACAAGAGAAATTAAATTTCATATTTCTAATGTGAAATACTTTACAAATAACACAGTTTAAACTTTTATTTTTCATTCAAACAAACTTCGTTTTGACATATAATTACACCGTTTCATAGTGCTCATAATAAGAAATCCAACAATTCTAAGATCCTATCATTTCAACAATTAAATTGTCTAGAAAAGCTACGGGGATATTGGCGAAAGCCATTTATCCTGAATACAGTTCCAATAGTTTGTTCCTTCTTGTGTTTCTATTATATTATTTTTTAGTTTCTGCTGGTGTGTGTTGGTTGAGACTATTGTTGTTCTAATATATATGGTGTTGTGATTGCCTCCTCGTCCTTTCAGTAGGAACTGAGTAGTGTTCATGATCTCCTCCTTCTCAATCTCAAAAAGATAAAAGACCATGTTTTGTATTTGGATGCGACATCTACATGCAGTATTTGAATACAACATTTGGATGATGTATCCAAACGTGCTTGTCCTTGCAAAAGGAACTGAGTGGTGTTCGTGTTCTCCTCCTTTCAGTTCGTTGGCTTTCTCAACCTTGACAAGGTAAAGCTACACCAGGCCTCTATACTTGGGAGTTTTATATTGCTTCCTGTTTAAAACAAATTGTATACCCTTGAAACTTAAAGTTCTCGTTTTGTCTTGCATAATGCGTTTATTATTAATGTTCTTGTATTTTTACATGTAGTACTTTTTTTTTAACAACAACTTTGATACTTTATCCCCTACTTTGAACAGTAAAATTTAGTAAAAAGACTTTATGATAAAACTGGTTCTACATGATAACGTTTAAATGGAGAGTCTCGTAACAATCCTATCCATTTCCCCTCTAGAAAAACCCTACAATTTTAATTTATTTAGATTGTAATAAAAGGGTTTTTTATTTGAATGATTTTTCATCTAGCTGAAGAGACTTTGCAACTTTTAAAGACATTCAACAACACCTTAAGTTGTACGTACGTTTCGCTTTCAGTGATCAGCACCTCTTGGAACATGAGAAGGAGAGTGGTGAATGCCTTAGATTGGAGATGTCAAAGAGCTCCATGAATCTCTGGTCTGAGATCCTAGCTTTGGAAGCTGCAAATCTCTGGTACTCGTCGAAGATGGAAGACAAACACCATCTCTGTATCTTCCTCACACACCCGACTAGACATCCGGTCCGGTGCTGAAACCAAGCGACAAGATAAATTAGGAAAGATTGTGAGACAAGGGTTTCACACAGGAGAGAGAGAGATTTCAATATAACCTTGCCACTTTTGCAGTGAATTAAGACAGGATGATTCTCTGTATCTGGTATACCTCATCAAATTAGACGGTTTCAATGTTCCAAAAAAAAAAAAAAAAGCCTCAAGGACAAGATGTTTTAGAGAGGCAAAAAGAAAAAAAGGTTACCTAGGAGTACTTGTAATGCTTCTCGGATAACTTGGTCCGGGATATTAACAAAGGGTTCCTGAAAAAGGAGAGAAACATCTAATCTCAGTAGCATCCATTTAATATAATTCCATATCATATTTAGATGATTCCTAAGTAAAAAAAGATGAGCAAACTGGGTCAAAGACAAGAAACACTTTGTAACTCAAAGACAAAACGAGTTTACTGAAATTTCCTATATTTCCCATTAATTAATATATAGAGGAGAGAGCACAGGATATGCTATATCCCCAATCAATTACTGACCAAGTCAATCTCTGGTTATCATCTCAATCACAAACATGGAAAAAAACTAAATCAGTTTAACAGATATTAGGTGCAGAGAATTTGAAGCAACAGCATATAACGTCACACTATGCAAACAAATAGGATAAGCAATAATAAACAATCATTACCATAAAAGAAAGTGATAAAAGATTTATATCAATGTAATCAAATCATCCTCACCTTGCATCTCTCGATTCCAAACTGAAACACTTGGATCCCATTCGATTTGGCAAACTCTACATTCACCTCTGGATATGGCTCAGGGCACAAGTATCTACATCAACAACATATCAGAGACTGAACACAGAGAGGAAACATTTGTGGATTATACGACGTACGATTCTCTAACCAAGACGACGACGGAATCAAAAACGGAGAGATTACATGATGGATCGGAGTCGCAGAGACTGGAGGAAGCTGAAACTAACCGGTTCAGGGAAACCTGAACGGAATATTCCGTTATCCACCATAGCGAAGTTGAGCGGCGGCACGAAAATCTCTCTCTCTTTCTCGGTCTCGATCGGTGAGTTCTCTGACTGAGGTACGGTGTGTACATCGCCGTTGTAACTCTCCAACGTCATGGTGACGATAAAAAGGAAGAGGGCTTTTTCGGATTTGAATTGTTTCTTTTAAAAGAGTCGATGGATAATATTTTAGGGATTCATCAGAAAGGTTTTGTTGGATTCTTTGGAAGAAGGAATCTTGAAACGGATCTTCAAGAATATTCCTTTGCCATTCTCCTTCTCCTTTAAAGCCAATGAAAAATGATGAATAATCAAATTCATTAATTAAGTATTTTTCCCCTTTTGATTAAAGAGCCAATATTATGTGAAAAAAAAAACATATAAAATGCAAGCATGGGAACCGGTCTATACGCACACAACACCACTCTTCACCAAAAAAGTATATTTTTCATATTATCAAAAACTTCTAAACCAAAGTCCTTTATCCGAAATTATTTATTCAACCCAAAACTTTCTCTTTAACTTTCAGGGCCAGGTTTGCTCACAATTCTGAACAACCGTATGAACAAAACACCCTTCAAGCACGATTATCGGCAGTATATTAACACAGGTTTCAAAAATAAAAAAGCTTAAAATAATGAAAAGTTAAGAGAGAAGAAAGAGAAAGGTTCTAAACTAACAACTTTTGGATATGGTTTTCTGACTCATATACACATGTGTTAGTATTTTATTGGTCCTAATTTTTACAGAAAAATAAAAAGTAAATAAATTATTAAAATAATAATTTTTTTTTTTTTTTTGCAACTTCTATCCGTTGTAACCGATGCAGATGCTCCATGGGCAGGGGTTGTTTTTACACCATTTCTCACTAATGAAATAATCTTAAAAAATAGAAAAACAGATGAGAGAGGAGAGAGACGTTTTTACATGAAGAAATAATTTGAGAACGGTAAGTGATGCTTCTACGGGTGTTCAACATCTAATAGACAATTTATGTAAAAAATAAAAGAAAAGTTAATTATGCAATTAAAACATTATTATATTTATATTTGAGAGACTAAGAACATGATTATTGCTAGGACAAGTTTAAGAGTCCTTAGTATATTTTAATAATATATGAAGATTAAGGACAAATTAAAGGGATAAAAGGAAATGTGTAGAATATTGGTAGGTCCTTAACATTGTCCTTAACCTAGATGGAGAACGACAAGATACATGCAAGACCATGGAGGAAACAAGCCTGCTTTACCTTGGAATCGGCGTTGGAAAAAAGACGAAGTTGAATCGGCGGTGGAAGAAATACAACGATAATTCGCCTTGTATGAGACACCAGATCAATACCGAGATCGAAAGGAAGAGATGACGATGAAGAATCGAGAATCGCCACGTTTCGTAATTCTCCGGTGAATCGTCTCAAGAGTCTCGATCGCCTTCGAGTGTTTCGCTCTCGAACAAAAATGAGAGTGAATCGGAGACGCCTCTCGGTTTCCCCTTCCAAAACCCGTCGGCTACTATCGTACCGACACATGGCAACGTAGGACGCGCCTCAAAATTCCTTAATTAAGAAATGTCCTATGTTATTACATTCAATTTTGATTTATTTTCGGCAATTAAATGCTAAGGACTTTGCCTAAGATATGACGATAATCTTGCTCTAAGAAAGCTTATGCTGCTACTGATGTCCTAACCAGCTGCCAAAATAACAACAAGAAGAACCTAATAATGAAAGGCAATTTAAAACTCAAATGTAACATCATGCACGGAAAAGTTGTCAGCTCAACGATTTGTAGTTGGTCAACCAACTCACTAACAACAAGCATCATAGCTGATGCGCCTCAGATATATGCGCCTCGGATCGTAGATCCGGACCAGGATGATGCGACCATGACTGAGACAGCTGATTCTTCAACGAAGGACAAATCAAGAGGGTTTAATGACTAGTATACTGATCTAAAACCAGCTGGTGAGACAGAGAACGAATTGAAACAGAGTGTGCATAAACTGGAACCAGCTGAAGAGAGTGTGCATGAGCTGAAACCAGCTGAAGTGAGAGTAGACGAGCTGGATGAGTTGAGTGAATTAAGTGACAGTAGCTTGGAGCTGAATGAGCTAAGCGACACTGAAGATGAAACTGATTTAGTTGCTGGACGAAATTGACATTTCTCAGCCCAAGGAAAAATTCATAACAAATTCAATTTGGGTCGATTTTACACAAAATTCGGCCAGACCTTTGTTGATTGCCTCCTGCCCATTTGCATCAAGAAATATCAACAAAAGGAGTCAAAGTCGTGATCATCCAAGAGGCATTCAATAACACACTTATTTCTCAAAAGTCTTAGAGTTTGGTTGTTTTCAGTTTCTGAAATGGTTTCTGGCTTTTGTTTTTGAAAAACTATTTTTTTGCCAATCAAGATTTTGGAAAAAATGATTCCCTAAAATCTAGAAAACTAGTTTTTCAAGTAACCACCTATTTCTACACAAAAACCAAAAGCTGTGTTTTTTTTAGATTGTGGCCAACGTAAGTTCTTTTATTCATTATTTTCTTTTACAATCTTTTATTTTTAATTTTTTCTTTTATAGTTATTCCATGTTTATTTCCTTTCTCAACTCCCACACATTTGTTTTACCATTATGTTATCAATTAAACTATGAAATAAAGCACTAAAATGAAAGAAATTAAAAATAAAATTATAAATTATTCAGAATGACAAATGGTGGATGATTATATTCATGTAGTTTCAAGTTCCACAAAAATATTTTATAAAAATTAAGTTATTGGAGTTTTGTTTAGCTAAATTAGTTTTATAATTATTTAAATAATATTTCATACTATTAGATTAATTATAACTGCTAATTATAACTATTATACATTTATTTAATAGTAATTTATTTTTACCATATTTTAAATTTTAAATATTTTTTTTTAAATTTTGTTTTACTATATTAGCTATTAATTGTTTATTGTTTTGAAGATATATAATTAAAGTTAATTTAAAATATAGCTATTAGTTTTTATTCTATGATATATTTTAAAAACGTTTAATATAAGTTTATTTATTTTAGTGATAGTAACATTTTTTGTTTTTAATGGTGTCTAGAAGAAAAAATTTATATTTATAAAATTTTTGAGTTCAAAAAACAAAAACCAAAATCTAATGTCACCAATCAAACTTTTTGAAAAACTAAAATTTACAGAAAATTCAAAAACTAAAAACTAAAACCAAAATCTAAAAATTAAAAACCAAAATCCAAAAACCAAAAACTAAAATCTAAAAACCATGTAAACAATCATCACCTTAGTCTTTGTTTGTGTTTTTTAAGTTTCTAATTTTTCACAATTTCTTTATGTCTTTCTTTGACCATTGTGTTATTATAAATATGTAAACTCTTCTATGAATAAAATCAGTCTAAGTTTGAGTTTATTTTAATTTTCTTATTTTCTCTGAATGAGAAAAAGAATTTTTTAGCTAGTTCATTGGTATGAACCGGCTTGTTGATTTGGTGGTCAGTCAATTCATCTTTGTGTGTTGTTTGGTGGTTAGCCAACGCATTACATTCGTTTTTAGGTGGGTTAATTTTAGATCGTGGGTATATCAAGAGCCATTATGCATCTCTTGACGATCCTTTCAATCCATCGTAGTTCCAAAAATACTATTTGTCTTTTCGAATCATCTCCAACACCCGGCTAAAGTGATCCTTGGATCTAGGACATATGGATAGCCGTTCTGGGTTTTAAATGTCGAATGGCGACTCTTGGCGTTAGGAGGGTCGACACTCGCCACACGCCATGGCTTTTTATGGCGATCGCCATGTGTATCCAAAAGCCAAATTACAGTCAGCTTCTACCCCTAAAGCATATATTTCAGAAACCAAAACACCTTATTCATTGATAAAATAAATGTAGAAAACATAAAACACCAAATGAAAACACATATTCAAAGCATAATACCAAAGCAAAACACCAATTCAAAGCAAAACCCGAAATCTAAAACAAAACAAGATAACAAAAAAATGATATACGTAATGAACATCAACTTAAAATCCTATGAACCCTATGTCAAAGAGAGATTTGCATAAATAAAGAAGAGTTACTGTCCGTGTATCTAGCAGAGAAAGCAAGAACTTAAGAAAAACGATAGGGTCATGTTACTATTATATAGTACTATTGTTGAAGTAATTAGGGTTTTAGATGGATTAGGGCTTTCTGTTTAGTATATTTAGGGTATAGTACTATTTTACTTAACCATTGTGGATTTAGAAACCAAAATTCTGTTAAACCAACTTGGTTTGTTTCTCAACAACGAAGCGACGCTATGGTCGACACGCAGTAAATAAGAAAAGCGAGCAAAGGCCGTCGACATGTGTACCTCGCATGGCCATGAGGGGTTCTGGCGTTTTGGAGATCGCCACAGGTCGCCACTCGCCATGGCGTTCAAAGCGGTCGCCATTTGAAACCAAGTAGCCGTTGCGTCAAAACCAACCAATAATTAAGAATGTGAAATGTTGCACAAAACATCATTTTATAATCTAAGCAAACTCATATTCACTGTCACTGGATAAAACAAAACTTGATATAAAATTTCGGTCTTTAACAACAGTTGTATAAACTGTTAAATTCTCACCGGGTCCTACTTGCTCAACTATATCTTCATCGAAATTTCACTTGCTCTTTAATGATCTCTAATCTAGGAGCAATATATTGAAAATAATTACTTCAACTAACCTTAACCTAAGTAAATATAATTCACACAAATGTTTAATAACTTAATTTTCAGACAACTTTGATATACATTTTCACATGAATTCTGAAACTGACAAAGAAAAGATCAAACAAGTAAGCGTAGCTGATTTCAAGCAATCAAATATAGAAATATTAAGCAAAGCAAAACAACCGGAACTTTTAAACTTGTTTTTTTGTTTTCACTCTAGAAAATGTTCTTCCTCTTAAACTTCTCACCCATTTCTCAAATCACCAAGTTAGTCAAAACGGAAGCTATAAACTAAACGTCACATCACTCCACAGCATCAATTGCAGTTCTCACCTGCCTCTCCCTCATTGCCACTCTTGTTTTTCCCATAAACTTCTTCAGACTTTGTTGGTGTTTCCCTTGTGGACTTCTTCGTATCTGGTGTCCTCCTCGGGTTGGATCCGTCCTTGCGACCGTCTACACTGTGGCGATGTCGAACACAATGCTTCCCTTTCACCTCCTGATGTGATGAGTTGACTGTGTCGCTGCAGCTCTTTCTGCGGTTAAGGTTTGGTGACTTGGGCCGAGTCAGAGGAAACTGTTGATAAAAAAAACACAGAATATTAACATAGCTCCGTTTGCAGGTAAGACAGTGTGAGATACTGACAAACTCATAACAAAGCTAACATGGCCATACACTAGGATAAGTAGTTCGTGTGGATAGTGAAGACATAACTCATAAGAGAAGGAAACAGAATGTTACTATGGGATTCTGTCAGTACTGGACAAGCAAGAAAATGAATCGAAAACGGACACAGAACAAGGAAGCAGTGGTTTTGTTTACATACCTTTTTCAATGGAGGTTTCTGTGGAGGAGGCTCGTTGTAGAAGGTCGGTACGGGATTAGCTTTGTAAGCCATGTTCTTCCTGAGTTGCTTAGTGACTACTTCTTGCTCTTCCTGGAAGAACAATACGTTTTCAATGTTTTTGAGAAAGCTCAAGAATATAAGATACCGAAACATGTAAGCCACTTGACTCAGAACATGTAAGATCGTTGTTTTCAAAAACTGTGCAAGCCACTGTTTTTTCTGCCCCATCATGCTATTCCTAATGAAAATGGATGACGCAGAAACTATATAAAGTAGAATCATACACCATACACTAGCATGCATGTAGTACCTTAAGCCTTTTCTCGTTTTCTCTCTTCTCTTCCTCAAGTGCTTTCTGTTTCTCTTCCAGCTTCTTGTAAAACTGATACCATAATACGTTGAACAACAAGTATGACATCTCTAAAGAGAGAAGAGAAACAGGGCAAATACCTCTTTGCGTCTCTCCAGCCGCGAAGTGCTGCTAAAGGTTGGAGCAACTCCAATGGTTACCTTGGGTTTAATAGTTCTTACAGATGTAGCTGATCTATACATACATATATGGCTAAGGATCAGAAATAAAAATAGTCATGTAGTGATTAGATGTTAAAAACAAATGTTTCTTCTTTATATTCTCCTTCTAACATGACAATAAAAGGAAGGATACGAGGAAGCAACAGAAAAAGTATCTTCATCATCATGGTGCTTCTTGTGATCTATTGTCTTCCTCGCTGGCATAGGCGAGTTTGGCTGTGAAACAAAAACCATTCAGTCTCATTTTCACAATTCCCATTCATAAGAACTACAGGCTTTGTTTATTTACCTGTGAACCTCTTGATCCTGAAGAAGAGTTGCGGCTAGCAGCATTTCCCGGCGAGCTATTATGACTATCAACTCCTGCTCTTGCGCAGACAGAGGAAGCAGCAGGCTTTTCAGCCGACAGAGAGAATGGCTTTGGAACAGTGTAATTCACGCCACCACCACCACGAGTTTTGTGTGCAGGAGGTGGTGTGTTTAGCTTCTTCCTTTGGCCAGGAGATGTATGGGATCCAGATCCGTCATCTTCTGCAACCGAGTTGTGATCAGTAGTACACTCCTTAACCTCTGCAGGCTCCATTTGCTGCGAAGATCCCGTCGAGCTGTTTAGCTTATTATCCATGTGTTTCTCCTCTGGTTCTCTCCCCATTACCACTTTAACCACAAAGACATAATTAACAAAAAAAAAAAAAAAAAAAAAAATCAGCTTTTTAAACAACAAAAAAGGCTTATTGAGGATATAAACTTCAAAGATCAACAATACCCAAGAAACTGTATCGTGAAACATAGATAGATTATTCACAATCAAAATGCATACACATCAAAACCCACTTTTGTCTTCAATTACATGAATATATAATCAATTAAAAAGAATATTACGAAACATGTGTAGGTATCCACATTCATCAAATCTATGCTCTTTTAATGCTTTTTTAGCTGAAGAAAATTAGGCGAAACCTAATTAATGTTGCAATTAAAACACTAAATTTTATCAGAAAATTAACAAAAAAGGAATAAAACATGAGAAGCATTTGACATCAGAAAACCTAATTGAAAAAAAAAAGAGAGAAAAGAACCTGAGTTGCACGCAGATCGAGATCAGATCGGAAACACATTTCTCCTATTGAAAGAAAGGTAAGGAAAATGCTTACGGTTTATAGCTCCGATATCTCCAGAAGCTTCGTCGAATACATATTCTCTCTTTCTGCGCAGGGAGGCGTAAATGCAAAAATCCCTCTTTCACGTCTATCACTTTTCTCCTTTTCTTTTTGTTTTGTTTTGTTTAATACAAATTGTTTTTATCTTTTGTTGACCAATAGAATGTTAAATATATTCGTCTTTTTATTGGCCTTTATTTAGCTTCTTTTGACTTTTTGTGGTTATTAAAAGTAAAAACACGGTGAAAATGCACTCATGGTTATCCTGTTTAAAGTCAACATTCTTGACTATTCCTACCCCGATAAGATCCGGTTCGGTTATCTGTTCAATTGAGTCGAATCTGGTTTGGTCGAGCAACACAGAATTTCCATGAGCGACATCTAGTTTGGTCCAACTGAGTGACGTATGGTTCGGTTGAAAATCATATATAGCCGTGTAAATAAGAGCAAGGGCATCTTTGTTTCACCGTCTGCGTGAATCATCCGGAAGAAGATAAAAATTTTGTTTGTTGAATTAAAATTGCAACTCATCTAAATAGTTCATCCGGATAATTTTCAGAAATTAAGACTTAATTTTAAAGTTCATCCAGCTGAAATAATTTGTACCATCTGGATGGAGATGGATATGCCAAAATAATATAATGTCTATTATACCCCTGATATAATTTACAAATTACAAAAATGTGTTTTTTCCGCCAAAAACGGAAAAATGCGTTTTTCCGCCAAAAACAGAAAAACCGCATTTTCCTACCAAAAACAGAAAAACCGCATTTTCCTACCAAAAACGGAAAAATGTGTTTTTCCGCCAAAAACGAAAAAACGTATTTTCCCTTCAAAAACGCAAATACATGTTTTCCCGTCAAAAACGTAAAACGCATTTTTTCATTAAATTCGCAAAATCAATTTTTTGCTAAAAAAGAAAAAATATATTTCCCTCCAAAACTATTTTATATTTTAGATAATTAAAAATAATAATTGTGAAACAAAAATAAAATATGATTAAATCAAAACAATGATATTTTGATTAAATTAAAACAAATGTATTTTGATTAAATCAAAACAAAGGTATTTTGATTAAATCAAAACAAAAGTATTTTAGTATTTTGTTTACTAAACTCGTCTGGCTGAAAATGAAAATTCATTACATCTAGATGGTTATATACAAACAATTATTCTAATAAAATCTGGATGGATCATATATAAATGGATAATTTGGATAAAAACAACAGATGGTGAAACAAACATCCCCTAGCAACAACAAAAGTATACCTTTGTTTCACCATTGACTATTTGACGTTGGCCGCTCTCTCACCGCCGTTTCCTTGCAGCTGACGGCTGCCGACGGGATTTCATATGTTTGTTTTATTATTTTGATAATATGGGCTTTTAGATCAACATAATTTTCTTCGGCGCTATGGGCCTATTCAAAATATCAGAATCTTGTGAACTAGTGGGCTCAAATCGCTCGGTCCCAGTTTCATATTTGTTATCCAGAAACTTTTTCTTAAATTTTTGTTTTGTTTAAAAGGAAATCGGAGTATATAACAAAAAACAAAATGTTATGAACCAGATCGTGGATGGCTCATAATCAAGAGATTATGATTTGTAATCTTTTCATTTATCTATGACGGTGTAATCTCTTATATAAAGAACTTCTATGTTATGAATAAAGATAGACTTTTCCATTACTTTTATAACACGTTGTCAGCACGAAACTCTAAATCCCTAAGCTAATACCCAAATCGAAAAACCCTAAAACTCTAACACTAGCCGGCGATCCGACAAACCCTAAACCCCGATCGCGTTTCTTGTTCCCGCATCTGTTCCAGCTCGCGTCCCCGATCAGCTTCAGCCCAAGGTGTTCCTGATCCTAGCTCAGACGTTCGCGACCCGAGAGCACCTCCAGCACGCGACCTCTTCCTCATTCGCGACAGCATCAGACAGCTCGCATCCGACGATCAAGGCGTTCCCGATCAAGCAATAAAGGACGTATGCGACCCGATATAAGCGACTCGATCCATTCCAGCTCGCGTCCCGTTCGTGTCCAGCTCGCAGCTCAACTCCTTTGGTGGTCCGATTTAACAATCATCTAAGGTTAAAAGGTAATTCAAAACCTAAGAACCAATAATCGAACATGGATTGATTGATAAAGAATGAAACCCTAAAACCCTAATCTTTATGAATTAAAACCATACGGTAATAGATCAAAAATCCTAATTGAGTACATTGAAGCTCTAAAAGTTCGATACCCCAAACCCTAAATCATGTTCCTACATGATTAAAACCCCAAATCGGTTTTTACAAGTTAAAATCCGATAAACTCTAACCCTATATCTATAAACCCTAAATAATATAAGTATAAGAATTAATTATACTATAATTATCAAATCACATATTAAAACCCTAATCGAATATTTTGAAATCAAAACTGTTTTCGGTTTTGATCATTGAGGTTTTAAATATGATTGAATCTGATGCTATGTTGCTAGAATTGTTTGACCGTTAAATTGATAGATTTATTTTCTCATCCTGCTTGGTTAATTGTTCATCTGATTTAAAATTGTTTAAACCGACCAGCCTGTTAAAACATTGATTGAATCCGATAGGTTTCTAGCTTGCTTTGCTTATACAATCAGATAGGTTGATAGATTGATTGAGGTTTACTTGTTTAAAATCTGAATGATCTGATTGCATTATTCTTGAGGTTTAGGATTAATAGTTTTGTAATTTGATATGTTTTAAATAGAAACCCTAAATAATCCGTATGGTAGGTTATATTGATCTGATTTGGATGTCTTTGAGAATTGAGAATCCGTATGCCAGGTTGATAGATTCATGATAAAATCTAATGTCTTGATGTTTAAGATTGTATGCTAAGTTTGATTAAATTGATTAATCTGATTATATGTTTTTGAGGTTTGATAAATTCGGATACTAGATAAATTATTTACACATGGTTTATGCTAAATACCAATCAACATTGAAACTGATTCATTGAAATTCATGCTTGAAATCTATATTCTAGTATTGCTAAAATTAGCCTTGAAACTGATTCATTGAAATTCATGCTTAAAATCTATATTCTAGTATTGCTAAAATCAGCATTGAAACTGATTGAGTGATTAATAATTTTTTTTACTAGTCTTGCTAAAATCTATTGATTGTTAAACCCTAATTGCATGATTAATTGAATCCGTTTTTGTTAGTCTTGATAAACCATAATATTATGAGCACATAGAAATAGTATTGCTGAGACTTGCTAGAAAATGACTGATTGATTAAATGTCTTTAAGATTGATAGTCTCATTGTCCTCACAAGATTGAAATCCGAATTGATTATTTTTTAGAGTAAGGCCGCATGAAAATTATACCTAAATATTAAGTGATATATGATTTGAGATGTCGAAAATCAACCTGAATTTTGCTGCCGTAAATCTCTCTGGAGATAATTATTTACGGTGGGCATTGGATACAAAGATTATTCTAAAGTAAAAAAAAGACTTGGTGAATGTATCATAGAAGGCAATAATGCTAATGAGAAAGATTGATACAGGGCAATATTAATTATTAGCCATCATCTTGTTAAGAGTCTCAAAGATCAGTATCTGACTATAGAGAATCCTCTAGACCTTTGGTCAGAGTTAAAAAATCGAGATATGATCACCAAAGAACGGTGTTATTACCAAATGCCCTATTTGATTGGAGGAATCCCAGAATCCAGGACTACAAGTCCGTGGATGAGTCTATTGCTAGCTGGGCAAAATAATGGATTACTGATGAGAAACAGTGAATTGAGACCTCTTGGATTAACCCCATTACCTGATACCAATAAGGCCGCAGAAGAAAAACAAAGGTAACTACGTCCAGAATGATAGACCACACGGCTATGGCCGTGGAGGGTGGAAAGGACGTGGCCATGGCCACTATTACACATTTGGCCATGGGAATCACTATGGCAGAGGCCGTGGGTATCAACCCAATTTGAGCCATGGTCAAGGCAGTGGTCGTGGTATATCCTTTAAACCACAAAGCTCGACCAAATCAGTGTGCCGTAGATGTGGAATGGGGAACCATTGGGCTAAGATATGAAGGACTCCCAAACATTTTTGTGACCTCTATCAAAGAGAGTCTGAAAGGGAAGAATCCTGAAACCCACTTGGTCTATAAAGATGGTGAAAATAATTCCGAACATGATCAAGATGATCTTATGGAATATGAGACTTATGATTGCCTAAAAGAATCAAGTTTGATAATCTGATTTCGACATCAAACTTGTGTGATTGCTTTGCTTGTATGTTTTCTCTGATTTTTATCTCCTTGAATTTATTTCTATTACATTGTCTGCTTAAATTAAATGAATGAATGATTTTTCTATATGAGTACACTGAAAAACGCCAATATAAGTACTAAAGCAGGTATCGCCAGTCTGAAAGAAGACTATGACTAGGCTAATATATTATTGCCTAAGGATATGCATCTAGAAATCAATGATGCCTTATATTCACCTAGCTCTAAGAGCAAGAGCAGCCTATTGAGTTTTAAAGATATAAGAATGAATGGTTTCAATATTGAAACAATGGGCAAAGGAAACAAAGAGTTCCTTCAGATATATGTATAAAATCGACCAAGGCCATAATAAGTCCTAAAGACTATACATGCATTCTCTACTGACCTAGACTATGCATAGATCAGTATGATAGAGGCTAAAAGCCTGCAAAAATATACACTTTATGGCACGACCGAATTGGCCATCCTGGTCCAAACATGATGCGAAAATTGATATTCAAAAGGCACACATTAAAAGATAAGAAGAGTTATCCCAAAGAATCTCACGTGTGTAGCATGTACACAAGGGAAACTCATTAGGCCATCACCAGTAAAACGGCTACGAGCCCCTTTTTCATAAATAAAGACTATATGTCTAGATAATACTGGTGAATACATGGGGATAAATGTGGACAATTCTGTGATACATGTCCATACCAAGAACGGCTTGGCCGAAATCTTTTAAAACGCAAATAGCTGATTGATATACCATAACTTATGAGGTCAAAACTCCCATTCACAGCTTGGGTCACACGAAATTTACATGCACCTAAGTTAATATGCATCAGGCCATTTAGTGAGCATAGATATCCCCTATCACAATTATTAACGGGTCAAGAACCAGACATGCCCCATCATAAGACATTTGGATGTGCTGTCTATGTACTAATTGCCCCACCACAGAGAACTAAGATGGGACCACTCAAAAGGAGGATGGGAATATATGTTGGATATGATTATCCCACAATAATAAAGTACTTTGAGCCAACTATGGGTGATTATATTTGAGGCCAGGTACACAGATTATTTTAAGACCAGGAGGAGAAAAAAATAATAAAGCTGGTGAAAGAAATATAATGGAATCAACCATCAATGTCTTGACAAGATCCTCAGACTAAAGAATGTGAAATAGACGTCCAAAGATTATACATTTACAAAGCTAGCTAATCAAATGCCAGACACATTTGCTGACCCGAAAAAGAATGACTAAGTCATATATAAACCAGCTTGTAAAGCACCAACAAATTTGATGTCCAAGAAGAGACACAGTCAAGTAGCTATAGAGTCTAGACAACGTATGAAACGTGGTAGACCAAATAGGTTCCAAAAGATAAGAATCCTCGGAAACAAAAGAAAGGTGCAGAGAATGATAATCAAAATCCAAATCCAAGGTTACTAAGGAAACCATCCTAGACATGGAGATAAGGCCGGCCGGCTCTAAGGTACAGGTACCAAACAATGTAGCTTGGGACGCCAAGCTGCAAAGTATTAAAGGTCCTGATAATAATGAATCTCAATCGATTATATCATGTCTGGAACATAATGGAACCAATAAGAAATGTCGACATAAGATGATTTATTTGCATACAAGGTAGCACTTGAATTTATGAATATAAGCGAGGATCATGAACCCACGTCAATATAAGAGTGCGCACTCGTATAACAGATTTGATTGAATGGAAACGTGGGGTTAAATAGTTTAAAGAAGAAAGGCGTATTTGACCATATGATTAAGACGCCATATGATGTTAAAACCAGTGGATATAAATGGGTCTTGTGAGGAATAGAAATCGTGAGATATAAAGCTGATGTTGCACAAGGATTCTCACAAAAACTAGTAATAGATTATGAGGAGACATACTCCCATGTGGTGGATGCAACTACTTTTAGATTTCTCATAAGTCTGGCTATATAAGAGAGAAAATTAGACTTGCAGCAAGTTGATGTAGTGACTGCTTATTTATATGGTCCACTGGATAATGAAAGTACTAGAGGGTATTGAGCTGAAAGTACAGCAAGTTCTCGAGAACAATATTGATAATCATCAAAGTATATGATCTGAATATCCTATGAACCTCTGGATACAATTTCCCAAACAGTTGAATATCTTAAGAAACAGTTTGAGATGAAAGATCTTGGAAAACAAAGTTTTGTTTGGGATTACAGCTTGAGTACATTAACAATGAAATCCTTGTGCATCAAATAGTCTATACAGAAAAGGGTACGCAAGATATTTAATATGGACCAATCTCACCCATTATCTAGTACATGGGCGTGAGATCACTTGTTTTGGACACTGATCCATTCAGTCCAAAGGTGGACGATAAAGAAGTTCATTTAGTCCTGAGATGGACGATGCAGAAGTCTTGTTTTAGACACTGATCTGATTGGTCCATAAGAAGAACGATGAAGAAGCCTTTGATTTTGGTTTATTTTATACTAACCAGCCCAAAGAGGGGTTATTTGGTTTTGTTGATTTGTTTTCAGACAGGTTATGTTTTACACATGGTGGTACACGCATATCACAGCAACATCATCCAAGATTTTGTGTGTGTGTATTTGAGGTCGATGACTCAATATGTTCGATCAGATTGTGGCATGACTGATGGTAAAGAAGAACCAACTATCATGTTCGAGGACGAAGCATATTCTGCCAAAGATCTTCATCACCCCCGGATTGCAGAAAATTGGAGAGGTCCATGGGACCTTCAGTAATGTCCAAATCAGAGGGAGTAATGTGTGTTGTAATCTTTTTCCTTCACCATGGTTTTGTCCCAATTGGTTTTCCTGGTAAGGTTTTAATGAGGCAACATTAAAGCACGTTACAAGCTCTAAATGGTTATGGCATCCAAGGGGAGTGTTATGAACCAGACTGTGGATGACTCATAATCAAGAGATTATGATTTGTAATCTTTCCGTTTATCTATGACGGTGTAATCTCTTATATGAGGAACCTCTATGTTATGAATAAAGATAGACTTTTCCATTACTTTTATAACACAAAACTATATTTCACTAAGTAACCATTTTCTTCATTCTCTCTTCTTTTTCTTTCCTATCTCTCTCTACCCTTTTACCACAAAACTAAGGTGATGATTGTTTCACTAGTTTTTAGTTTTAGTTTTGGTTTTTAGATTTTACTTTTTAGATTTTGCTTTTTGGTTTTCAGCATTTAGTTTTTGGTGTTTAGATTTAGATTTTGGTTTTTGGTTTTGTTGTATTTTTTTTATTTTTCAAAAATAAATTAATACATTACTTTAAAATAATACAACAAAATAGCAATAAAAATTTATAGTTATAATTAAAATTATCAAAATATTGTGATAATTATTTTAAAAATAAAAATAGCCATTCAACTTTAAGAAAATATAAATAATTTATATGAGAAATTTTATAATTAGTTTCAAAATTTTAAGTATTTTTATTTTGAGCTTTTTGCAGAATTGACCAATAACTTAAAGTTAAACACAAAACTAACCTCCTTTTTTTTGAAAATTGGTTTTGCCCTATTCACCCCACAAGTTCATATAATTTACGAAAATGCCATCAATTTTTTTTTTCTTTTTTTTTTTCAAAAATGACATTTTTACTCTCTCACCCTCATCATCTTCAAGTAATTACAAGATTGCCATTGTCATCAATACCACAACCACCATGAACAACCAATTTGAAGCTCTTAATGCTCCCAAAATCGATTTGCCCTTCTTCTTTTTCCATTCTTGTGAACTAAACACAACATATCTCTCACTTTCTCTCCACAATGAGCTAAAAAAACCCAAGATTTTGATTCTAATTTTTTTATGGTTCATAGAGTCATAGAAGCTAACGATTCTGGGTGGGTTACTTTCGTTTGTGATTCTGTGTGCTTGGAGAAGCCTTATGTATGCTAAGGAACTTAACTCACCAATTTAAGGTATGACATCGAGTTTTTTTCCAGATCTGTTCGTCAGACGACTTACTTGGGAAGTCGTCTGGCTGTAGACAACTTACCTGGAAGTCGTCTGGTCAACGCAGAGGTTATTTTTGCAATTGACTTTGAAATCTGTAACCTGAGACGACTGAAAGTTAAGTCGTCTGTTTTTGTTTGGTTTCAAAAAAATTTCCAAAGAACCTAGACGACTTACATTTCAGTCGTCATAGGTTAGTTTTGCATTTGACTGGATAATTTCAGAAGTTTGACTTCCCCAGACGACTTACATTTCAGTCGTCTGGCGAAAATTAAAATAATAATATTTTTTTAAAAGTAAACGACTTACAGTTAAGTCGTCATAGGTTAGTTTTGCAATTGAAAAAAAAACTTCAAAAATTAATTATACACAGACGACTTATACTTCAGTCTTCCACGAGACGACTTACTTGTAAGTCGTCCAGGATTTTTTTCTGAGATTCTGGTCAAACCTCGTAAATCCTGGATGACTTACATTTCAGTCGTCTCGTGGACGACTGAATTATAAGTCGTCTGTATATAATTAAATCTTGAAGTTTTTTTTTTCAATTGCAAAACTAACCTATGACGACTTAACTGTAAGTCGTCTACTTTTAAAAAAATATTATTATTTTAATTTTCACTAGACGACTGAAATGTAAGTCGTCCAGAAAAGTCAAACTTCTGAAATTATCCAGTCAAATGCAAAACTAACCTATGACGACTGAAATGTAAGTCGTCTAGCTTTTTTGGAGTTTTTTTTTAGCCAAACAATAGTAGACGACTTATTTTTCAGTCGTCCGAAATAACAGATTTCAAAGTCAATTGCAAAAATAACCTCTGTGTTGACCAGACGACGTATAGTTTAGTCGTCTGGACAACTTAGATTGAAGTCGTCCGCGTCTTCTCCGCTAGTTTTTAAGTCTTCTACGTTAGTTTTTGAATAACTTGTATTTTTAAGAGTGATAAGTAACTTCAAGATATGTAAAACTCATATTTACAAAATATGTTCTCTCCCTTAGTTTTACTAAATTTGACTAAGTTTTTCAACGCAAACTTATAATAAAATATGATATGCTTTGACTAGTTACTATTGTTTGTTTCCATCTCTTAAGTATTATTGTTATAGACAATAATGATGACTATTGTTATGAGTTGGAAGAAGGGTTAAAATACTTCTTAAAATGTTGTATCAATATAAAGCTACCAACATTCTTGTTTATTAAGATGAGAAAAAGGCCATTGGAGTTTATTATTGCATATGAGAGATCCAAAGTTAAGAAAAAGGCTACTGAAGTCTATTATTTCATTGATTTGTAAATGTGTAAACACATTGTTAGCACATTTAATACATCTTGGAAAACATTATTACTGATTTTACAAAAAATTCACAACTAAAAGAGTAGACATGCATGCAATTCACAAAACAGACCACAAACAAAACTATTATAGATCATTCCTCTACAAAGACAAGCTTGGATTCCACTTGAGTAGACAAGACCACACGACTTTAAAGAAGTCCAGACGACTTCTAAGAAGTCCAGACGACTTCCAAGAAGTTCAGACGACTTTGTCAGAAGACTTTTAGGAAGTTCAGACGACTTCCAGACGACTTTACAGGAAGTCCAGACGACTTTACAGGAAGTCCAGACGACTTTACAGGAAGTCCAGACGACTTTGTCAGAAGACTTCCAAGAAGTCCAGACGACTTCCAGACGACTAACAGGTAAGTCGTCTCAGAAGTCTTCCAGATCTGAAAAACCTGCATATTAAATCCAGATCTGAAAAACCTGCATATCCAAAAACATTCAAATGGCTTAAAAACAGAAAAAATGAGTGAAAGATTAGATAAATCTACCTTTACAGAACACACAAAAATACATATCTAAAAATAATAGATCTACCTTTAAATTAGTGGAAGATGAGTACCATCTAATTAAAAACCTGCAAAAAAGATAGATTAGTAAGAAAGACATGAGACAAAACTGGAAAAATCATATAAAGTTTGGTGTTTTCAAGTCAAAGAGATTAGAGTGGGTTTGGAGAGTTTTAGTTTGGGAAAAAAGTAAGAACTTTATACAACAAAAAGTTCCCAAATGAAGAAAAATCAGACATAAGAACTTACCAAAACGCTCAGATCTATTATGAAAGGGAGACTTCGTCAGAAGACTTCCATGAAGTTCAGACGACTTCCTGGAAGTCCAGACGACTTCCTGGAAGTCCAGACGACTTCCTGGAAGTCCAGACGACTTCCTGGAAGTCCAGACGACTTTGTCAGAAGACTTCCAAGAAGTCCAGACAACTTCCAGACGACTTCCAGACGACTAACAGGTAGGTCGTCCAAGAAGTCTTCCAGATCTGAAAAACCTGCATCAAATCCAGATCTGAAAAACCTGCATATCCAAAAACGTTCAAATGACTTAAAAATAGAGAAAATGAGTGGAAGATTAGATAAATCTACATTTATAGAACACACAAAAATACATATTTAAAATTAATAGATTTACCTTTAAATTAATGGAAGATTAGTACCATTTGATTAAAAACCTGTAAAAGAGATAGATTAGTAAGAAATACATGAGACAAAACTGAAAAATTCATATAAAGTTTTGTGTTTTCAAGTCAAAGAGATTAGAGAGAGGTTGAAGAGTTTTAGAATGATGAACATTACATTTTTGTTGCAGCCATTTGAGAGGAGGAGAGATAATGTGTAAATTTTTTTTTATATAGGGAGACAAAAAAACCAATTAGATTAAATATTTTTTACTCAGACGACTTCCTGGACGACTTACATTTCAGTCGTCTGGTGAAGAAATTAAAACAGACGACTTACATGTAAGTCGTCCAGAAGAGTTTAATATTTTTAGCGGGAAATTAAATATTTTTAGCGGGAAACTAAAATAGAAGACTTTCCAGAAAAGTCGTCTGGTTTAAATTATTTAAGCGGAAAAATAATTTTTTTAAAAAATTTTAGGCGGGAATATTTGGACGACTTACATGTAAGTCATCTGTTTTAATTTCTTCACCAGACGACTGAAATGTAAGTCGTCCGAGTAAATTATTCAACAGACGACTAAAATATACGTCGTCCGAGTAAATTATTCAACAGACGACTGAAATATAAATCGTCCACACCCTAAACATAACCCCTAAACTTAATTATCTAATTAAAGACTTCATAAAATCAAATCAAACTTGAAAAGTGTTTACTATACACATAAATAAACACATATAGGTGAAAACTAATTTTTGAAAAAAACATTTTAGTTTTCCAAAATCTAATCCGAACAATACATACAATACTACAACATATGTTTGCCAAACTCCTAAACCAAAGTATTTCATGATTCACTACTTCCACTCATCTATCTTCAAAACAAATCAATTTTATCATATCTTAATTTATATCACTTAAAACTGTTTATAATTAATTGATTTTTATTTTTCACGCATCAAAATATTTTTTTACAAGATTTATAAATTATTTTTAAAATAAACCGGTACCAGACGACTTTCAACATCTCAGACGACTCAGACGATTTACTAGGGCTATATTCGTAAAAATGGCTTCTGTTTTTTTGTTTGGTCACAAGGGGCTGACCTGTAATTTCACTAGGCTTTTAGGTTAGTTTTGCATTTGATTCAAGTTTGGGTATAAGTTTGGAGTTAAAATCAAGTTGTGGGTTAGTTTTGGCAAAAACCCCTTTTATTTTTATATAGTTTATTTATATAAGAAAAACAATTGCTATTTAAGATTTTAAAATTAAAAATAATTTATATAAGAAAAATTTCTAATTAGTTTCAAACTTTTAATTTGTTTTTTATTTTTTTCAATTTATATATAATCTTATGATAAATATTTTATTATAATATTTTTTTTTATAAAACTATAACTAATACAATATATGTGTTAATAAAACATATTATGTTTTTATAGTTCTTATTTATTTTTAATGTGACTAATAATTATTAAAATTATTTAATTATTTTGTATATAGAAATTAATAACTAAGTTTTAAAATTAATTAATATTATTTATAAAATATATAAATTTATTTTACAGATATGAAACACAAATAAATTATATCACATTATTGTTAAATTATAGCTAATGTACAAAAAATTGTATGATTATTTTTCTGTATGAAAATATTATTTATTAATTATTAATTAATTAAATGTTGTAGTTTCTACAAAAAAAAATCAAAATTCATTTTTTCTCGTAAAAGCTCACAAAAGTTGGTTTTTGTTTTTTATTCATAAATTGGTTAAAATTTTCAAAAACTAATTTCTCTAAATTTTGGGGAATCTATTTATTTGAAATATCGATTGGAAAATCAAATGATTTCTACAAAAACAAAAAATAAAATTTTGATTGGATGGAAAATGGTTTTTGTAATAACAAAAACCAAAAACTAAAGCAAAAACCACAAATAATCAACCTCTAATATTTTCCCCAAAAAGGTCATTCAGCCAATTAACCCTTGTTTAAATATACATAAACTTGAATTTGTTTTTTTTTAAAGATAGAAAAATAGAATCTGAATCATTGAAAAAAAAACAGAGGCAACTGAGCTTAGGGTTGTGCTGAGACAGGCAAAAGAAAGAAGATAATAGTATTTTTGTAATTTTGTCGTTAAAAGAGAAATGATTTTTAACGTAAAAACCTCTCAGCTAAGTTTGTTTTGGGTAAAAACCCTCAAAATAAGTATTTAACCAAAAAACTCTAAACTAAATTTATTTAATGAATTAAATCGTATCAGGTCATAATTACCATTACTACCGGTAAATCTTTAGTTTAGGGGTTTCTACACTAAGTAAACATAGTTGGCGGGTTTTACCGTTAAAAATTAAAAAAATAAAATAAAATTCAAAATTTTATAATGTTATCTAAAAATTAGTAACTTTTTTTTTGTAAATATACGAGTTTGATGTGTTTCTAATGTCAGCATTTTATATGTATAAATTAAAAATGTAAAACCTCCAAAAATATAATAAAAATTATCAAAAAATTATTTATTACATTTTTATATTTTCAGGGTTTTTACATTTTTAATTTATACATATATAATGTTGATGTTAAAAAACATCAAACTAATATATTTACAAAAAAATTAAAAATTCTAATTTTGAAAATCTAAGTTACTAATTTTTAGATAATATTATAAAATTTTGATTTTTTTTATTATTAATGGTAGAACTCCCCAATTCTGTTTACTTAATATATAAACTCTTAAACTAAAGATTTACCGGTACTAATGGTAATTATGACTTGTTAGGATTTAATTCACTAAATAAAGTTAGTTTGATGGGTTTTTCGTTAAATACTTAGTTTGAAAATTTTTACACAAAATAAATTTAGTTGACGGGTTTTAACGTTAAAAATCAGAAAATAAAAAGACCAAACAAAATAAAATTTTGAACATATAACCCATAACCCGCAAAACTATATAAAATACTGAAACTATTTTTAGTTTATATATATTTACAGAAAATTACAAAAAGAACTAATCCATATATTTTTTTTTTTTTTGGTCAAAAGAACTAATCCATATTTTATATTTGATTTACTGATTATGTGCTATGTCCTAGCGCGGGGATTCTCTTTATAAACAGAAAAAAGGAGACGTGACCTATAATCTGTCTCTAATAAAATGTCAACAGTAGTTAGATTTTTAAAATACCGTAATAAATCAATCATTGTATATATAATGTATCGGCTACATATGTCACAAACAAGCGCAAGACACATGGTGAAGAGAGTCAAAACGTGATAGACAGGAAAGACTATTACAGTATATTTTATTATTAATAAATTAAACGGCCAGTTTTTATAATTTTAATAGAATACGACAAAAGGAAAGAAAACTTACAGATGTGTCTTATAAAATCGAGAAACCGAAGTGTTATATAGCTTATTTAACCTCCGCCTCTGATTTGATTTATCTACATTCCGGAAATACACTCAAACCGATGGAAGAATCATCGAAACGACCCGGCCCGATCCACAAACGGCGGGAATCTCCGGCAACTATATTCTCATTCCCGAGACTCCTTCTCTGGTTCGATCAGTCGAGCCGCCTTAAAACTCTGATCTCTTGGTCCCTCTTCTTCCTCCTCGCCGTCATCGTTCCAATGATCTCACACTTCGTGCTAATCTGCTCCGATTGCGATTTCAAACTACATCGTCCCTATGACGCATTGGTGCAGCTCTCTCTATCGATCTTCGCCGGAATCTCGTTCGTCAGCCTCTCGGCTTGGTCTAAGAGATACGGCATCCGAAAGTTCTTATTCCTCCATAAACTCAAAGACGTCAGCGATAAAGTTAGAGTCGGGTACGAAGCAGAAATCCAGGTAATTTTCTTTATGTCCGAGAATTCGGATATTCGGTTCGGTTCAGGATAAAACCCGATCGGTTCCGAATCAATCGGGTAATTATATTTTGTATATGAACCGAAAGTACTTCGGTTCAAGTTTGGGTCAATTCATATTGGTTCCAATTTGGTTTGGTTTAGTAATTTTAGAATTGTTTAGTATCCAAATCTTTATATATTTATCCTGTGTCAAAGTAATTACAAGTAAGTTATAAAATGGATTTGGTTTTAATCGGGTAACCGATCAGTAGCAATTGGAACCGAATCGAATCGATACATGCGGTTCTCGATATTAAGAAGCTTTGGATAAATAGTCTGATCCAATAATCAATCTAAACCGGTCCATTTCGGTCGGTTCCGGTTTTTATGCCATGCCTGATTTCCTCAGCTAAGTTCGGATACGAAGCAACAAATTTAATGTATCTCCTCTGTTTTCTTGTTGCAGAGATCAATGAAACCACTGGCTATCTTCGTCCTCCCATCACTTGCACTTCAAGCAACCTACCGTGTCTGGTGGTACGCTTCAGGCTCAGACCAGATACCTTACTTTATCAACCCAACGCTGAGCCACGTGTTAGCATGCACGCTCCAGCTCTCTTCTTGGCTCTACCGTACATCGCTCTTCATCATCGCTTGTCTCGTCTACCAAGTCGTCTGCCACCTCCAGATCCTTCGTCTCGATGAATTCGCTCGCTGCTTCTCCTCCGAGATTACTGACTTTAGTGCCACGCTCGCTGAGCATTTGAAGATCCACCGTGAACTGAAGATTGTTAGTCACCGTTTCAGACGGTTCTTAGTACTGTCGTTGTTTTTCGTCACTGCCACTCAGTTCATGGCGTTGCTTACCACCATAAGAGCCAGTGTTCCCTTTCATATATACGAAGTTGGCGAACTCGCGGTAAGGATTTCGCAGAAATACTCAGTCATTTGTTCTTGTTAGTACATGTTTAATCGAGTTTTGTCTTAAACTAAAGGCAAATGCTGGGCCGGATTTGGAAGTTTTTTATATTGAGATAGGTCCCAGATCCTGTCCTAGAAAAATGTGAAATCTTTGAAACATAATCTTGATCAATGTCTCTGTTTTTGACAGTTATGCTCCATAAGTTTGGTGTCGGGGCTTTTCATATGCTTGAAAAGCGCAACACAGATGACTCACAAAGCTCAATCCGTAACCAGCATCGCCACTAAATGGAACGTTTGCGCCTCTCTAGACACGTTTGATGATCTTGACAGTGGAGATACTCCTAAATATCCAACATCCAGACAACATTTCCAGATTTTGTCGCGCCGTCGTGATGTTACTCGATCATCTGATGATGATGAGGATGGAGAAGTAGATAGTGATCTTGACAATACCACGATACATCCAATCTATGCCCGCGCCATTTCTTTCCAGAAACGTCAAGCTCTAGGTAGAGAGAATGTATTATTTCGAAGACGATTGCATTAACTCGTTATAACCGTTTTAACTATTTCTGTTTCTTCTTGTATACATGTAGTGACATATCTAGAGAACAACAAAGCCGGGATCACGGTTTACGGATTCTTGGTGGATAAAACATGGCTTCGGATGATCTTTAGCATTGAGCTTGCTCTTCTTCTATGGCTTCTCAAAAAGACAATCGGTAATATACATATTTGTACTAATATGTCCGTATATTCATTACATGACCACTCTACATTACTGAAAAGTGAAAACATTCTCTCTTCGTGGTTTTGTTTTTTGGCAGTGAACATAACATGAAAACAAAACCCGTGTCTTTGTTTCTCTCACAACGCACGACATAATTAGTGTCAGAGATGATTTTTCCACAATGGCGAGTATCACAGTATTATTTTGTAGATCGTCTGTTGGTGGAAATTTTATGTATGTTTATCATTGTTTGATCTTCTGTGAGTTATATATGTGTTTGCATCCAGCTCAGGTGTTGTTAAAAAAAAAAAAAAAAAAATGTTGTGTAAAACTGATATTCTTTTTATATGTTTGGTCATATAATGATGAATTTTTGGGTGAATGTATGGTTTATGGATTTGCTATCTTGTTCTTGTAATACTCCTTCTGGAATTAAATATAAGATGTTTAAGGTTTTAGACGCATATTAAAAAACAATAAATACAATATATTAGTTGTTACTTTTTGATTATATCAATAAAGTTTCACCGCTCGTAATTTTACTTTTTAATTTATGTTTAAATTTTAAAAATAAATGCATTAATTATATCTCAAAACATAATATATTTGTATACAAGATAAAAATATAGAACATCTTACATTCGTATCCGGAGAAAGGATTATTTTATACTATTAAAACAATATGCTGAGCTGGCGCTTTTATTCAAGTTTTCAAATTCAACAACAAAGATGACACCTGGAGACGTTTCGTAAATCAAATCACAGCCGTTTATTCCGTGCTTCTCTGCTGGGACAAATGAATCTCCTTCATCAGCAAATGTATACGACTTCACGTTGTTTTGAACTCAGAGAGATACACAGCGTGTCGTCCACAATGCAAAACGACATCGTTGTGAGGAATAACGTTTTCCCTCGACAAGCGCCAAACCAGTTAAAAATCTCTTTTTGGAAAATATCCTTTTCTCTGTACGCTCTCTCAACTACTCACTCTTTCTTCATTTCAAATTTCAGAAACCAATCTCTCTCTTCTCTCTCATCGATAAGCATATTCAATCAATGGAGACTTCATCGGCGATCTCGATCGGCACTTGTTTGAAAGAGCACCAGAAGATCTACAAGGAATGGTTCAACATCGCCGATTCAGGTTTCAGTGTTTTTCTCCCCCCCCCCCCCCCCCCCCTTCCTTTAATAGTCTCTAGTAGATGATTCCGTACTGATTTTTTGGTTACGATGCTATGAAATTCAGATGGAGATGGACGTGTTTCTGGGAACGATGCTACGAAGTTCTTCGCCATGTCAAAGCTTTCTCGCCAGGAACTCAAACAGGTTTATATTCATTACGATTCGACGATTTCGTGTAGTTCTTTACTTGATTTCATGAATCCATGGAGATTTTAAGTGGATTTGTGTTGGACTCAAACAGGTTATACTCATATGAATCGATGAAGCTTTCTACTTGGTTTTAAGATTGATTTTGCTGATATCGTGAATCTATGGAGATTTGAAATGTAGAATCTATTGCAATCAATTGTGTTTTTGTTTAAAAGGTTTGGGCAGTTGCGGATTCGAAGCGGCAGGGGTTTCTAGGTTTGACTGAGTTCATCACTGCTATGAAGGTATGTATGATTGTGTCAGATATACTTATCGTAGTGAGTTGATTTGAATAATCTTTTCGTGTTACATGAGAGTCTTATCTTCTTCTTCTTTTTTGTGCTCAGCTCGTCACATTGGCACAAGAAGGACATGAAATTACTTCAGATCTTCTCAAAGGTTCTGGTAAGTGAACAATCTTGAAATCAAGTGAGAGCTTTTACGGTCAAAGAGAGTAGAATTTCTCTGGCTAATGTTTATCCTTCTTATTGTAGTTGACATGAAGACTGTGGAACTTCCTGTGTTGGAAGGATTGGAGAATGTGGTGGTATCTGTAAGGCCCTCCTGCTTATCTCATTTTGTATTTAAAAGCTTTTACATGATTTAATTTTCTTTATGGAATAATTATCATTACATGTTTGCTTACAGAAGCAGAAAGCATCAAAAGCATATGCAGTTGATGAAGACAATGGTAACAGCATTGTCCCTTTTTTGCAATATTCTCATTCATGACTGTTTTTTGTTTTGGTTATGTGAAAGTTATTGGTTTGTTCGCTAAACTTGCAGTAGTTACTCAGCCACAAGCTGTAACGGCAAAAGCTCCCTGGTTCAAATCAAAAGCTATTATAAAGGTTTGATACAACTTGGTTAATTGCTGTTAATGCCAATCTTTTAATAATAGGGTCGTGTGGTCTAACAAGTAAGCTGAAATTTTTTCATGTGCAGCCTCAGGTTAATGTGGTGACAATCGTTGATGGCTTGAAAAGATTGTACGCTGAAAAGCTAAAGCCTTTGGAAGTCACATATCGTTTCAATGATTTTGCATCTCCAGTGCTGGTGAGTGAACTTATATCCGTTGTGGGGCTTTGTTTTAGCTCGTTTTTTTTTTGTTAGAGAGTTACAGCACTTATATACTATGTAACACCGTGGGAAATGAAACTCGGCTTGTTCTTTTAATATATGCAGACTAATAGTGATTTTGATGCCAAACCCATGGTCATGCTTTTGGGTCAATATTCCACCGGAAAGACAACATTTATAAAACACTTGCTGGGATGTGAATATCCAGGTAATGTGCTCCGTTTTCTTCTAGCAATATATAAATATTTTCAATCACCACTACCTGATCTCACCACTGTCCGCTTGTTATCAGGAGCTCACATTGGTCCAGAGCCAACAACAGATAGATTTGTGGTTGCAATGGTATGTCGACGTGTCTTGATTTGATTGTAGTAGAATTAATTGCTAGTTGCGTCATTTTAGATAAAATCTTATGAACTATTTTTCTTATAGAGCGGACCAGATGAGCGGACCATACCTGGAAATACCATGGCTGTTCAAGCTGACATGCCATTTAACGGGCTAACAAGTTTTGGAGGTGCTTTCCTATCAAAGTTTGAGTGTTCTCAGATGCCTCATCCTGTGAGTATTTATGCACCTCCTTACTTTCTCTCTCTTCTCTTTTGATTGTTTCTTCTGTTGTTTATATGAGGTTTGTCTTTCTACGTGTGTAGCTCTTGGACCAAATCACTCTTGTAGACACTCCAGGAGTTCTTTCAGGAGAGAAACAAAGGATGCAAAGAAGCTATGACTTCACCGGCGTCATCTCATGGTTTGCATCTAAGTGTGACATGATTTTGCTTCTTTTCGATCCCCACAAGCTCGACATCAGCGATGAATTCAAGCGCGTCATAACATCTCTACGTGGCAACGAAGACAAGATACGTGTAGTCTTAAACAAAGCTGACCAAGTTGATACTCAACAAGTAAGTTCTCGTTTCCTTCTCATTCATTTATTATTTATTGCATACATAAACTTTAACTTCTAATCACTGTTGAGCTGATCGAAAACTTTGTTTAATAGCTAATGAGAGTGTATGGAGCCTTGATGTGGTCCCTTGGTAAAGTTCTGAACACACCAGAGGTCGTGCGTGTCTATATTGGGTATGCGTTTGAATACAACCTGAGTCGTTTGTTTGGTTTTATTTGGCTACACACTAAATTCGTTTGCTATTGCTTTTAACTTGTGCAGATCCTTCAATGATAAACCCATAAACGAAGCTGTCGTTGGTCCAATTGGTAAAGAATTGTTTGAGAAAGAGCAAAACGACCTCATCACAGACTTAATGACCATACCTAAGAAAGCATGCGACAGAAAGGTATGATTTCGACGAGTCACAAACAAAGATTTATTCTCCAATAAGAAACATGGACGATTATTTTGCAGATTAATGAGTTTTTCTTTTATTGTTTTCAAGATTAACGAGTTTGTGAAGAGAGCTCGAGCTGCGAAGATCAATGCCTACATAATGAGTCATCTGAAGAAAGAAATGCCAGCAATGATGGGAAAGTCCAAAGCTCAGCAACGTCTCATGGACAATCTTCAGCAAGAATTTGAAAAGGTTAGTACCATCTAAGACTCAAACTTAGAGTAATTATAGTAGATGTTGCTTATCTTGTGTTGAAAGTTGAGTCAAAATACAGTTTTTTTAGAAATCGTTTTAAGTTATAAAATATTTGTTGACTATTGATTTCAGATATGTAAATCTGTTAAATTAATGAACATGTGTTTAAAATATTAAACAGGTGCAACAAGAGTATCATCTCCCGGCAGGAGATTTTCCAAGTGTGGAGCATTTCAGAGAAGTATTGGGAGGATATAACATTGACAAGTTTGAGAAATTGAAGCCTAAGATGATTCAAGCAGTGGATGATATGCTTGGTTACGATATTCCAGATCTCTTGAAGAAATTCAGAAATCCATATGAGTGAAATCATAAATGGTACCTAAAAAATTATATGAAATTTGAGAGTTCATGAATCTCTAGATCATGTTATGTGTTTGAATTGATATCGCTTTTTCTGAATTTTAGTATATTGATTTAGTATTTTATCTTTTTGCATCTTCTATTTTATTCGTCTGAGTCTTGGAGGACCAACTGAAAAATATGTTTAAGATGTTGATGTTGATGTCAATAAGGGTTCTAACTTAACTGTGCAAATCCATATAGGCATGTACTGTACGAATACCTGAATTATTTGACTGATAGGTTTCTGATTTTAAAGTTCAAACTACTGTTGACAAAAAAAAAAAAAAAAGTTCAAACTAGCGTGGAAAAAGAATATCAACGGTGTTATAAGATAAGCATTGAAATGATCATCCACTTCTTTACCAAACTCAAGCACTATGATCATCCACTCCTTTACCAACTCAAGCACTATGATCATCAACTCATCAAGCACTATGATCACCCACTCATTTACCAAATTAAGCACCATCTTTGTTATTTTATATATTGTAGTTCACTATAAATACCATCACTCATCTCACTCTTTTGTACACCAAAAACAAGAACAAGAGTTTATAATCAAAGAATCATTACATTTTCTTCTTCCTTCTTATAATAAACTCTCTCCCTTATACTAGTGTTATTTGCTTCCTACGGGTATTAAATTATACTCTTATTTAAATTTCTCGATACTATAAATTATAAGTTATTTCATAACACGTTATCAGCACGATCGTTCTGCAATTCGGTAAAATTTATTGTATCATATATACTCTGCTATAATGGTCGGTATACCGCCTGTACTATTATTTATATTATGTTATAATGTCCGGAATACCGCTTATATTATTTATTAATATTTTAATTAATTTATTGGTCGGCTGAGCCGCCTTATATTCTATTTATTGTTAACTGGACGGCCGAGCCGCCTTTATTTTCTGTTTGTTGTTAACTGGACGGCCGAGCCGCCTTTATTTTCTGTTTGTTGTTAACTGGTCGGCTGAGCCACCTTATATTTTGTTTATTGCTAATTGGTCGGTCGAGCCACCGTATAATTTATTTATTATTCTGCATTGACCGGCTGAGCCGTCGCATAATTTATTATCATAACAAAAAATATTTATTCACCATAATTTTTATTTTTATCAAAATTTTATGAAATTTAATAGATTTGATTGATCGTTTAATACGATATTTTCAGACTGATTTTTAGTGCACTCGATTTAACCCCAACGGTCACAAAGAAAAATTTTCAAAATTTTTCTCTTTTTCAAACGGCTATGAACAGTATTTTCATCTATAAATACAACTCATTCTTCACTTCATCACTCATCCAAAACATTTCATCTCCTCTCAAAATTTTCAAATCGTCATATTTCGGTTTTTCAATCGCAATGAAGATGAGTCGCTTAGCTTTAATTTTATGTGCGATTTATATTTTTTCGGCTATGTATTTTATTTTTGTTGGAGGAACCACTGATGAATATTTTGGCATTAACATCGCCTTATGTTTGTTTACATTATATTTACTTGTTATTGCTTGTATGATTAATGTAAACGGTTTTTAAATTATGAAGTTCATAATAAATGGTTCATTTTAAAATTGCGAAATTCTAAAAAAAATATATATATATATATATATATATATATATATAGTCATTTTAGACGATGATATATATATATATATATATATTAACGCTTGTCTATATGTAAGAATAATAGTTATTTGATGAATTAAATTTTGCTTATTATACTTTAATATGCTTCATGGTTTAATGGTATTAAGGAAACATACTTTATGATTCATGGTCTAACATCATAAAAGAAATTATTTGTAATCGGTTAGTTTTGTAGTCGATTAGTCTTTGGTCTAATATCATAAAAGAATTTGGATTATATGTTGATATTTACTAATGTAATGGCCATGTTTATATGAGCAAAATTTAAAGTTTTCAGGATTGTGTATTCTCTCGGAAAGATATGTACAAGTTATCAGCCAATTCAGAAACGTGAACAGCTGAAACTTTCATCGCCGATATACTTCTGTTTATAAGATAAGTATTTTATGCTTTATATACAAGTTTAACAAACTTGATTAGATAAATCAATTTGCATGAAGTTGGCAGTGATATAAATTTGTTCATTAAATTGATTGATAGGTTAAACTTTGTTAAAAAGCATGAGAGTAATAATATAGTCTATATAATAATTACTATGAAAGTTTTATTTATTTTCTGATATAATAAGACACCTTTGTTAATACATATTTATATATATTTGAAATATTTTGATTTTATTACCATTTATATTGAGGATTTTAAGTTTAAAGCTTCACTCTAAAAGATCCATAAGTTTTGGAGAATAATATATATACAAAAGGTATTATCACCTGAAGTGATTACCTAAAGCTCATTTTGTATTTTGCATTTAAAGATTACAAGACCTGAAGTCTGTAAATAAAGCCAACTATGTTGGATGTTAAGTTTAAAAGTAAAATTTCTTCAATAAATTTTTTATGATGCATATATATGAAAAATATCTATTGATAAATCACGTCTAGTTGATTATGATTCATTCTCCTGAGAGAATATGACATTTATACCCTTTTAGACGTGAGCATTGGTCAAGAAAATGAACATAAAAGTGGTTTTAGACGTAAGCATAAATGAGGTCAAGGTCCAAAGAGTTTCTTTATAGAACTCATACTCTCACTTAAAGTTGAGAAAATAAACATGGTAATAAAGAAAAGAAATTATGAATTCATCTGAAGATGAAAGAAAATTTATTGTGTGTACAATACAAGGTAGTAAAAACTTATAGAATGCTTAAAAAGAGATCTATATGATGCTCCAGAAGTGTACATAGTATTACTACACATAAAAATTCAATTTAAAGTTCTTAAGAATGCAATTTAAAGTTCTTAAGGTATTGTATTTTTATAAGTATCAAAAGTTAAAAAGATCTACGAAAAATACATAACCCATGTATGATATAGTGTTGATTAAGAAAATGAGATACATTCGAGATTGATAAACCTGTAGTATTATCATCTCGAGGGGAAGAGTTAAAGAATCTCACTTTTTATGATAAGTCAAACATCCAGAAGATTATGTTTACACTAAAACTAAGATTGATGAATTTTTCTCAAAGTAAATCCATGAGATTTTGAGACACTTATGTTGAGACAATAAGCAAACGAAATGATATATACATTTCAATCAGAAATAATTCTCAAAGCAGTATAAGTATTTTAGAGAAAATATCTGCAGCCTCTTATATATTGTACTACACAAAGATTAGTATAATGAAGATAAATGTATAGTAAACTAGAAGTTTACATTTGGCATGAATCAGTTAGACCATTTTGGTTTATTAATAATGCGAATATATAGATCATATGCATAGTCATATAAGAACCCAAAGATTCTTCCGAATGATTTGACATATATTGCTTACCCATAAGATAAAAGGGTAATATGGTTTTCACCAGCCAAAATAAGATATTGGCATAAATAACGAAGATGTTAGTGGGATGATCACCCACTATGCATTTTTATAATATTGGTGAATTCACTTCTTAAAGTCTTTAACGACTATAGCACATTCACTGAGATAAGTGCTAAACATTTTGAGCAACACTGGTTCACATCAAGCCAATAAATATTCACTAGTTCTCCCTATCATTGGTATAGGTTCAGAAACCAATCATTTTCATCTAAGAATGTTGGATGTTGCTCCGCCACAGAGCTTCAAATGAAGATGTGTTTTCAAATGAGGTTGGAAATATATGTTTGATATAAATCTCTATTGACACTTAAGAATCCAGAGCCATCCCCGAAAAATATAAGTAAGGCTATACATGAATTCTAAAAGTGAGTTAGTACTTCCAACATAAGGGGGAGAAAATAAACAGCTGGAAAAGAAAATAAGTTGAAATGAATTATCATTGATCCTCGGGCTAAACACAATGTGAAATAGAAGTCCAAAAGATAATTCATTTCAAAACTTACTAAAGCAGTTGCCAGACAAGACCCATATAAATATAGTGATCAAGTCACATATACCAGCTGTAAATGCTTCAATAAGAATAAATGTTCTACAAGAACAATATCAAACTGCTAGTCACGCCTGCAGCGTGGTAACAGATTGGTTCCCAAGATAAATCCTCATAAATGAAAAGGAGCATATATTGATAATGGTCAAAACGAGGCAATATAGTTTTGTATGATCTCCCGAAGAGAAATTAAACATGACTGACGAAAATTCAGGTACCTGAGACAAATGAAGAGATCTCAATAAGTTATGTCATGTATGAAACAAAATGGAACCGATAAGAAAATTGACGTCGATGATATTATACATGCAAAGTAGCAGTTGATATAATAAATGAGAAAGAGGATCATGAAAGAAAGTCTATTGAAAAGTGTACACAAAGAAATGATTGGCCAAATCAGAAAGATGCAATAGACAAAGATATAAACTTCTTGTGAAATAGAGAAGTATTTGGACCAGTAGTCCATACACTAAAAGGTGTAAAACAAGTGAGATGTAAATGAACCGTTGCACACAAAGAAGGATCAATATGAAATTAATTGTGAAGAGACATAATTTCATGTGGTAGATGCAACTAGTTTTCAAGTTCCTTATAGTCTGGTAATAAAGGAAGAACTTGAATAAAACAATCCACTTGAAAAATGTTAATCCCTGAAAGTATAATCCATGAAGGATTGATGATATCAAAATCATGTTCCCGGGAGCTCTGCATATTCGATCGAATTGAAACAAACTATTTTATGGGATATATGAAATATTATAAGGTTAACAAATGTATCCATTTGTATTTATCAAGAGATTATAAATCAATAGAATCATGATTTGAATATAATCAAAACTCCTGAAGAGTTATAGAAAAATTATATTTTGAAAGAAAACTCTTGACAATACTATATTGTTTTTATGTATTCTAAACTGGAGATCTAAAACTGAGATGTTATCATAAAGATCCTTAAAGTATTTTATTTAAGACGCTCGTATATGTTTGGTCCTGAAATACCATACGTAAGAGTGTTATTTAAGAAAATTATTAATCTTTTTCATTACTGAAAGATGTAATTTCATATGAAAAGAAAGAAAATCATAATAGTAACTTCTATAGTTACAAATGAATAATTCGTATGTACGAGACGAATTTCTATACGATTATATGTAAGAAATTTGGTTTGAAATCCAAATAGACAAATAAACTATTGTCTAAGTCAAAAGAGAATTATGGACAAGAAGTCTAAAGGCCCTAGATATCATAATAGAAATGAATAGAGTTTATTCTCTTAAGCTTAATTCTCTGAAGAGAGTTGATTGGAATGCATATCCTGAAGATATTGTTTCCAGGGAAAGAAATATGATAGTAAGTGTGGTTGTACTCTTTTTCCTTATCATGGTTTTTTTTTATCCCATTGGGTTTTTCCATGACAAGGTTTTAACGAAGCAACAAAGAACATACAAAAGATAGACACCCAAAGAGAATGTTACAATTTGAGAGATGAAAATCTATCATTGTTCTAAAGGTTCTATGACTACTCATTCGAGGGGGAGCTTACGTAGTTGTACTCTTTTTACTTTTACTACGGTTTTTCCCATTGGGTTTTCCATGACTAGGTTTTTAACGAGGCACCACGTAATACAAGATGGATGATCAAGGGGGAGTGTTATAAGATAAGCATTGAAATGATCATCCACTTCTTTACCAAACTCAAGCACTATGATCATCCACTCCTTTACCAAATCAAGCACTATGATCATCTACTCATCAAGCACTATGATCACCCACTCATTTACCAAATTAAGCACCATCTTTGTTATTTTATGTATTGTTGTTCACTATAAATACCATCACTCATCTCACTCTTTTGTACACCAAAAACAAGAACAAGAGTTTATAATCAAAGAATCATTACATTTTCTTCTTCCTTCTTATAATAAACTCTCTCCCTTATACTAGTGTTATTTGCTTCCTACGGGTATTAAATTCTACTCTTATTTAAATTTCTCGATACTATAAATTATAAGTTATTTCATAACAAAGCGGTCTTTTTTTTTCCTTTTTTGCTCAAAAAAAAATCAGCGGTCTTTATGTTTCCGATTTCTAGTAAAAAATGTAGATTTTGTTATGAAATAACTTATAATTTATATTATCGAGAAATTTAAATAAGAGTAGAATTTAATACCTGTAGGAAGCAAATAACACTAATATAAGGGAGAGAGTTTATTATAAGGAGGAAGAAGAAAATGTAATGATTCTTTGATTATAAACTCTTGTTCTTGTTTTTTTTTTGGTGTACAAAAGAGTGAGATGAGTGATGGTATTTATAGTGAACAACAATACATAAAATAACAAAGATGGTGCTTAATTTGGTAAATGAGTGGGTGATCATAGTGCTTTATGAGTAGATGATCATAGTGCTTGAGTTGGTAAAGGAGTGGATGATCATAGTGCTTGAGTTTGGTAAAGAAGTGGATGATCATTTCAATGCTTATCTTATAACACTTCCCCTTGATCATCCATCTTGTATTACGTGGTGCCTCGTTAAAAACCTAGTCATGGAAAACCCAATGGGAAAAACCGTAGTAAAAGTAAAAAGAGTACAACTACGTAAGCTTTCCCTCGAATGAGTAGTCATAGAACCTTTAGAACAATGATAGATTTTCATCTCTCAAATTGTAACATTCTCTTTGGGTGTCTATCTTTTGTATGTTCTTTGTTGCCTCGTTAAAACCTTGTCATGGAAAAACCCAATGGGATAAAAAAAAACATGATAAGGAAAAAGAGTACAACCACACTTACTATCATATTTCCTTCTCTGGAAACAATATTTTTAGGATATGCATTCCAATCAACTCTCTTCAGAGAATTAAGCTTAAGAGAATAAACTCTATTCATTTATATTATGATATCTAGGGCCTTTAGACTTCTTGTCCATAATTCTCTTTTGACTTAGACAATAGTTTATTGGTCTATTTTGATTTCAAACCAAATTTCTTACATATAATCGTATAGAAATTCGTCTCGTACATACGAATTATTCATTTGTAACTATAGAAGTTACTATTATGATTTTCTTTCTTTTCATATGAAATTACATCTTTCAGTAATGAAAAAGATTAATAATTTTCTTAAATAACACTTTTACGTATGGTATTTCAGGACCAAACATATACGAGCGTCTTAAATAAAATACTTTAAGGATCTTTATGATAACATCTCAGTTTTAGATCTCCAGTTTAGAATACATAAAAACAATATAGTATTGTCAAGAGTTTTCTTTCAAAATATAATTTTTCTATAACTCTTCAGGAGTTTTGATTATATTCAAATCATGATTCTATTGATTTATAATCTCTTGATAAATACAAATGGATACATTTGTTAACCTTATAATATTTCATATATCCCATAAAATAGTTTGTTTCAATTCGATCGAATATGCAGAGTTCCCGGGAACATGATTTTGATATCATCAATCCTTCATGGATTATACTTTCAGGGATTAACATTTTTCAAGTGGATTGTTTTATTCAAGTTCTTCCTTTATTACCAGACTATAAGGAACTTGAAACTAGTTGCATCTACCATATGAAATTATGTCTCTTCACAATCAATTTCATATTGATCATTCTTTGTGTGCAACGGTTCATTTACATCTCACTTGTTTTACACCTTTTAGTGTATGGACTACTGGTCCAAATACTTCTCTATTTCACAAGAAGTTTATATCTTTGTCTATTGCATCTTTCTGATTTGGCCAATCATTTCTTTGTGTACACTTTTCAATAGACTTTCTTTCATGATCCTCTTTCTCATTTATTATATCAACTGCTACTTTGCATGTATAATATCATCGACGTCAATTTTCTTATCGGTTCCATTTTGTTTCATACATGACATAACTTATTGAGATCTCTTCATTTGTCTCAGGTACCTGAATTTTCGTCAGTCATGTTTAATTTCTCTTCTGGAGATCATACAAAACTATATTGCCTCGTTTTGACCATTATCAATATATGCTCCTTTTCATTTACGAGGATTTATCTTTGGAACCAATCTGTCTACCACGCTGCAGGCGTGACTAGCAGTTTGATATTGTTCTTGTAGAACATTTATTCTTATTGGAGCATTTACAGCTGGTATATGTGACTTGATCACTATATTTATATGGGTCGTGTCTGGCAACTGCTTTAGTAAGTTTTGAAATGAATTATCTTTTGGACTTCTATTTCACATTGTGTTTAGCCCGAGGATCAATGATAATTCATTTCAACTTATTTTCTTTTCCAGCTGTTTATTTTCTCCCCCTTATGTTGGAAGTACTAACTCACTTTTAGAATTCATGTATAGCCTTACTTATATTTTTCGGGGATGGCTCTGGATTCTTAAGTGTCAATAGAGATTTATATCCAACATATATTTCCAACCTCATTTGAAAACACATCTTCATTTGAAGCTCTGTGGCGGAGCAACATCCAACATTCTTAGATGAAAATGATTGGTTTCTGATCCTATACCAATGATAGGGAGAACTAGTGAATATTTATTGGCTTGATGCGAACCAGTGTTGCTCAAAATGTTTAGCACTTATCTCAGTGAATGTGCTATAGTCGTTAAAGACTTTAAGAAGTGAATTCACCAATATTATAAAAATGCATAGTGGGTGATCAGTCCACTAACATCTTCGTTATTTATGCCAATATCTTATTTTGGCTGGTGAAAACCATATTACCCTTTTATCTTATGGGTAAGCAATATATGTCAAATCATTCGGAAGAATCTTCTGGTTCTTATATGACTATGCATATGACTATGCATCCTTTAAGTATATATTCACATTATTAATGAACCAAAATGGTCTAACTGATTCATGCCAAATGTAAACTTCTAGTTTACTATACATTTATCTTCATTATACTAATCTTTGTGTAGTACAATATATAAGAGGCTGTAGATATTTTCTCTAAAATACTTATACTGCTTTGAGAATTATTTCTGATTGAAATGTATTTATCGTTTCGTTTGCTTATTGTCTCAACATAAGTGTCTCAAAATCTCATGGATTTACTTTGAGAAAAATTCATCAATCTTAGTTTTAGTGTAAACATAATCTTCTGGATGTTTGACTTATCATAAAAAGTGAGATTCTTTAACTCTTCCCCTCGAGATGATAATACTACAGGTTTATCAATCTCGAATGTATCTCATTTTCTTAATCAACAACATATCCTACATGGGTTATGTATTTTTAACTTTTGATACTTATAAAAATACAATATCTTAAGAACTTTAAATTGCATTCTTAAGAACTTTAAATTGAATTTTTATGTGCAGTAATACTATGTACACTTCTAGAGCATCCTATATATCCTCTTTTTAAGCATTCTATAAGTTTTTACTACCTTGTATTGTACACACAATAAATTTTCTTTCATCTTCAGATGAATTCATAATTTCTTTACTTTATTACCATGTTTATTTTCTCAACTTTAAGTGAGAGTATGAGTTCTATAAAGAAACTCTTTGGACCTTGACCTCATTTATGCTCACGTCTAAAACCACTATTTATGAGTTTTTTAAATGTCATATTCTCTTCAGGAGAATGAATCATAATCAACTAGACGTGATTTATCAATAGATATTTTTCAATATATATGCATCATAAAAAAATTTCTTGAAAAAATTTTACTTTTAAACTTAACATCCAACATAGTTGACTTTATTTACAGACTTCAGGTCTTTTAATCTTTAAATGCAAAATACAAAATGAGCTTTAGGTAATCACTTCAGGTGATAATACCTTTTTTATATATATTATCTTCCAAAACTTATGGATCTTTTAGAGTCAAGCTTTAAACTTAAAATCCTCAATATAAATGGAAATAAAATCAAAATATTTCAAATATATATAAATATGTATTAACAAAGGTGTCTTATTATATCAGAAAATAAATTAAACTTTCATAGTAATTATTATATAGCCTATATTATTACTCTCATGCTATTTAACAAAGTTTAACCTATCAATCAATTTAAAGAACAAATTTATATCACTGCCAACTTCATGCAAATTGATTTATCTAATCAAGTTTGTTAAACTTGTATATAAAGCATAAAAATACTTATCTTATAAACATAAGTATATCGGCGATGAAAGTTTCAGCTGTTCACGTTTCTGAATTGGCTGATAACTTGTACATATCTTTCCGAGATAATACACAATCCTGAAAACTTTAAATTTTGCTCATATAAACATGGCCATTACATTAGTAAATATCAACATATAATCCAAATTCTTTTATGATATTAGACCAAAGACTAATCGACTACAAAACTAACCGATTACAAATAATTTCTTTTATGATGTAAGACCATGAATCATAAAGTATGTTTCCTTAATACCATTAAACCATGAAGCATATTAAAGTATAATAAGCAAAATTTAATTCATCAAATAACTATTATTCTTACATATAGACAAGCGTTGATGATTATTAATGATATCAAGTTCTTTAGTGCTCAAGATTTTAAAACCAAACAATCATACCAATCAAAGATTATATTGCAAATATTAATTAATGATTCTCAATTATTTAGATCATGAACCATATAAACCAATGGTTATCCAAACCAATTCAAACAAATTATTTTCTGAACAAACCAATTTAGTATTATAACTTTGACCAAACGTATTATTATCAAACAAGCATATTGGTGACACATGTGTGCATGTGCATGGTTCAATGAATAGATGAGCAAATCGGTAACGCAACTACACGTTATAAAGGTGTTTTCTGTTTGGAGTGTTAACCGAACCAAACCAATTAACAATAAGCGATACACATTACAGTGTGTAGAATTAAATTAAACAAAGTCGTTTTAGCAGATCCATCGATCGATGCGTTATAGCCCATAAACCCATCGATCGATGCGTTTTAGCATATGGACAACCATTAGTCATGGTTAATATATTATATGTCATATGACCATAGTATTTCGCAATTTTAAAATGAACCATTTATATTAATCATGCAAGCAATTACAAGGAGAAGCGATGTAAAGAAAATTAAACCGATATTCATCTTAAATTCACTCGGAGTAAATTCTCCAACGAATAAACCATAAATAGAAACACAAATAAAAATGGCACATAAAAACAAAAGTGCGCGAATCATCTTTTTTGAAATGAAAAAATCGGAGGAGAGCGATTTGAAATTTTTTTTTTTTTTTTTTTTTTTGAGAGAAGATGAAATGTTTTGGATGATGAAATGGAGTGAAAATAAGTTGTATTTGTAGATGAAAATCACTGTTCATGACCGTTGGAGAAAGGGAAAATTTTTGAAATTTTTTCTTTGTGACCGTTGGGGTTAAATCGAGTGCACCGAAAATCAGTCTGAAAATATCGTATTAAACGATCAATCAAATCTATTAAATTTCATAAAAAAAATAAAAATTATGGTGAATAAATATTTTTTTTGTTATGATAATAAATTATGCGACGGCTCAGCCGGTCAATGCAGAATAATAAATAAATTATACGGCGGCTCGGCCGACCAATTAGCAATAAACAAAATATAAGGTGGCTCAGCCGACCAGTTAACAACAAACAGAAAATAAAGGCGGCTCGGCCGTCCAGTTAACAACAAACAGAAAATAAAGGCGGCTCGGCCGTCCAGTTAACAATAAATAGAATATAAGACGGCTCGGCCGACCAATAAATTAATTAAAATATTAATAAATAATATAGACGGTATTCCGGCCATTATAACATAATATAAATAATAGTACAGGCGGTATACCGACCATTATAGCAGAGTATATATGATACAATAAATTTTACCGAATTGCAGAACGATCGTGCTGATAACGTGTTATGAAATAACTTATAATTTATATTATCGAGAAATTTAAATAAGAGTAGAATTTAATACCCGTAGGAAGCAAATAACACTAATATAAGAGAGAGAGTTTATTATAAGGAGGAAGAAGAAAATGTAATGATTCTTTGATTATAAACTCTTGTTCTTGTTTTTTTTTTGGTGTACAAAAGAGTGAGATGAGTGATGGTATTTATAGTGAACAACAATACATAAAATAACAAAGATGGTGCTTAATTTGGTAAATGAGTGGGTGATCATAGTGCTTGATGAGTAGATGATAATAGTGCTTGAGTTGGTAAAGGAATGGATGATCATAGTGCTTGAGTTTGGTAAAGAAGTGGATGATCATTTCGATGTTTTATCTTATAACAGATTTGACATTTTGTGCCTTTTGTCCTATGTAGTTTATAAATACATATAGTTAATCTTCTATGTAATTAACACTAATAAATTTGGTCATAGAAAAATAAATAAAAACTGTTCGAGAAAGCAAAGATGATTGTTCAAACATACATAAAACTGGACTGATTAATGTGTCAATTATTTTGACCGCATCTAAACGAATAATATCTGCAACTTACCTATATATTTGCTCACAAATCAGTATATAAACTAAATGATGACCCGCGCAGGGCGCAAAGTGAATAAGTTAAAAAAGATTATAATTTTTAGTCTATAGATATTTGAAAGATAAAAATGCGGGTCACATAAATTACATATTATACAATGACATATTGAACTAAATTGATTATGTTTATATAAGGTTAATTACATAGTTATTTTTAAAACTTGTGTTATTGGTTAGGTGTAATCAATGTTTAGTCCGTAGAAGTAAATACTTATATAAACTTAGTTATGAATTTAAGATAAAAAAATAAACAATCGAATTATTCCTTTCATAAGAAAAAACGAAAAATTGAAAATATAATAATAAAATATGAAAGGCAGAACTTATAAGGAAACATTTCTAAGAAAACTGGAAAAAATCTGATGTGAAAAGTATCTTCAGTACTCTCCATTTGCAATCTTATAAAGAACAATAACAAAAAATATAAACTTACCAAACTTATAAATCAGAACTCATTAAACGAAATGTATTACCTTTTTTTCTGAAAGTATCGATTTCTGGAACATTATTGGTCTCAAACACAACTTTGGAAAACCCATCAATGTTAGTCAAGTTCTTGAATCGAACGTATCATGATAAACAAAATAATTTGAGAAAAATATACAGATCGAGATACGAAAAAAATTATTATATGAGTAAAGTGTAATTGATTAATTTATTTTAATAATATAAAACTAAAACAATGGTATAGGAAAATATTTGACATATATATTTTAAATCATATTAGCTAATTGTATAATTTTTATTTTTTTAAAAGAAGATTTTTGATAAGTTGCTAATTAATTTTATGGCTTTATAAAAAATAGCATCACCATAGTAAAAATGTCACAATAGTTCTCAAATAATATTAAAACACATATAAATTTTCAGTACCTTAATTTTAAATAGAATGTTATTTCTGTTTTGTTAAAATAAAAAGAGATTAATAATTATGATAATTTTCATAAAATAAAAATAATAAAAATTCAGTGATATCAAATTATTATATATAACCAAATTTAACATAAATAAATGTATGTTAAATAAAAAATAATTTATTCAATTTGGTTAAAATGAAAGGAAAAACTTTAACCTTCGAAAAACATTTTTATTTAAATCTAAGGCTAATTCAGTATCAATAAAATAAATTATATATAATATCAACTATATTATATAATTTACATATATCTAACTTACTATCTTTTAAGTAATCATTTATTGGTTTATTCGGTTTGATCAGTTTATAACTGAAACCTATTTATATACTGCACTTTTTTTGTTTTAGAAAAAAAAAATATTTCATTTATACGGCATTGCTAGATCCACTTCACTTTCTTTATTTTGGTTCAGTTCGTTTTAATTGATTCAGTTTTATTTTATCGAACATCACGGATTGTTACTAATATTATAAAAACTGACTAATTAAAATTTATTTTAAAAAAAATTATCTACAACATGGTTGAAAAAATTTCAAAAAAAAATTGAAGCTTAATATATGGAGGAGTAAAAAATTTTTAAAAAACAAAAAATAAATGAAAATATGCATTTTTTTGGTAAAATTTTAAATTTATTGATCACTCAAAAGACATTTACAAGTAAATGATGATAGGAAAAGAATTGAATTGCATTACTCTAGAAAAGAAAATAAGAATCGTGGCCAAGAATCAACTAATTCACCTCAAACCATCTTTCTCATTAGATTCCCAAGCTGATCACCTGGGTATTTAAGAGAGGAAACCATGTTCCTTATCGCTTTGTCAATAAGTTTAATCGTCTTATCAACTGGCTGAACTCCTTTTTGATGTCTTCTAGCATTACGCTCTCTCCAAATGTGATAGATGGTCGTCTGAAATAGCAGTCGAATAAGAACCTGATCTGTTCGAGTGAATCTTCTACCTTGTAGGATCAGAAGATTATTATCCTGCGAGCAAGCCTATTCCACACTGTATATGCATAAGGACAGGCAAAAAATAGATGGTCACGCGTCTCATCTCTTTCTCCACATAATGATACTTTCTTGACTAAGGGAAAAGAGAACTCATGGGCATAGGGATTAGACCTTGGGTGATCAAGTTTCGAACTAAGGATGACAAATGATCAATCAAACTATCGACCTTAAGCCTAGACACAATTCTAAGCAAGCTCTATGTCTAGATGAATGCTCATTTGCTAACATATCTCAAACATCAAATGTCTTTGGTTGAATAATATGAAAGCAATCATTACTAACAAGTCTATTAGCTATTTTAGCACCTTTAACAACAAATGTCTTTGGCAAAGTATACTAAAAGCCTAGGAGAGTTGTCTCAGGCATTTCATCAAACACTTTTTGGGTGGGAAATGCCTATTGATCAACTTTTGAGTGGCCAACTCAGAAGATGCATTATGAATACTCTAATAGCAAGGAACAAGAATGATCTACACTAAAACATCCTAGAACTAACCTAATCACCCTTAATCTCCCTAACCCATGAATTCAAAAGGTGATAACTCACTAATCTCCATGATTCCTCTTAAACCCATATTGGATTTCAGATTAATCATGTAGAAAAATAGATAAGAAATCAACAAGAACACAAGAACATAACAATCAAAATCCAAGAGATGAACTTCTCAAGAGAGTTTTTTTTGTATTTCTCAATAGATCCAAAGATAATCTGCCTGCCGCCTCGGCATGTCGCTCCGACAAGTCGCTCCGGCCTTCGGGAGCGACCTCAGTGGGTCGCTCTGAGAGGTCGCTCCGGGCTTCGCTTCGTGTCGTCTCGCCATAGAGACGCGAGCGACCTCGGGGTGTCGCTTTGGGAGGTCGCTCCGAGAGGCGTGTGAGATGCGAGCGACCTCGGTGCGTCGCTCTGGGCAAGTCGCTCTGGGCTTCCAACGGGATGAGTATGGCGAGCGACTTCACGGGGTCGCTCCAGCTAGGTCGCTCTGAGAGGTGCTTTGGAGCGACCTCATGACGTCGCTGCGGAACCTCGCTCCCATCCTCTGCTCGTCCAATGATCACCTATTTCACCTCCTTTGAGCTCCAAATGCATCCAAATGTCCCCAAGAACTCCATGTGGCACTCCAACACCTGATAAAGACTCATGTATGCAAAATGTAACCTAAACATGGCTAAATCCCAGTCTATATGATCAAAATGCACATGGACGAATGGATAAGATAATGAAAATATGCAAGATATCAACTCCCCCAAACTTGTTCTTTTACTTGTCCACAAGTGAACTTTCTAGAACTCATTGGGAGAGAGGTTTGAAGGTGAGAGCTCATAGCCAAAAGAAACACACAAAGCACTCAAATCAACATCTAAATTCAGCATTAGTACACCCTCTCTTATTATACTCTAGCTTCTCTAGGCCTATTCAACTCTTTTCATCCCTACACTCATCATCATGCATTCACACATGTAAATCAGCCAACTCTCAAGTTCATTAAGCATAGCATCAAGTGAATTCTTGCAAATGGTCAATTGGTCCAAATCTTTTGGTTGAGTAAGGGAAAGCTTTTATTCAGGTGAGTCAAGAGATTCAAATTATATGATCTTTAAGGTGGTTTACTCTCGAAACAAGTAGCCTTGACATTGCACATAATATATCTAAGAAAGGGATCAACTCATGCATACAATGCTCAATCTCCATTGTTCTACCATTTTCTCAAACATACAATTACACAATCATTCCCAAATGTCAAACCCAACTCACATCTCTCACCAAAAGATCCTAAGAACTGTAACTCCTTCTCTTTGAAATCTACAAGGGATTTTCCACAACCTCAAAACATTACTTAGCTCCTAACAACTTTGCTAGCTCCCTTTTTCTTTCTTTTTCTTTTCTTTTTATATTTTATTTCTTTTTTTTTTTTTTTTTTAGATGGGGGCCAAGACTTTTCATAACTTGAGCTAGAGGTTTTTCTACTTATCCCAATAAGACAATTCACTTAAACACAAAGAGTCATTTCTTTTCCTTTTTCATTGCTCCCAAATCATAATCACAACTCTCACCCCCCCCCCCCCCCCCCTATAGCTAGACAATAGAGTGCCCAATCTAGCAAGAATGAAGATAAAGCATTGTCGTTCCCGATACTCTCAACATTATGCACATGTAAGACTTTCCGAAGAAGGCCTCACTCATCAAACAATGAAAGCTTAAAAGAAGGGAAAGGTTTTGGGAGTGGTCTACCACTAGAGTTTGTCAAAATAAGATTGGCATAAAGGATGTGATAACTCAAGTGTGTATAGCCATGACTCAGTACACAAGGGACCATGAGCAAGAAGCATTAAGTTCGTTCAGTTCAAATAAGGTTGTAGTTGGCTTCAAAGACTGAGTTTCAGCAATCAACAAGTTTCAGGAAGAGTCTTCAAGGCTCGAAGCATACAAGTGTTTTTGTGAGGTGCATAAGCTATTCAGGTGCATAAGCTATTCAGGTGCAAAGTAATGTCCTTTACAAGGCATTTCAAATCAATGCTCTCAATGCAAGTAAATGCAACCTATATGCTCTAGACTCTCCTAGAAATGCCAATGATGCGAACTAAATGAATTTTTTTTTAATGCAAATATATATGTATAATGCAATGCATGAGACTCAAAATCATCGAAGCAAACGTGATCAAATACTTGGTACCTCCCCCAAACTTAAATGACACAGTCTCTGTGTTGTCAAGGAGAGAGAGATACCCAAAAAGAGAAAACTAATATGCAAAAACGAAATGGTATATACAAGGGAAAGTAGTGGGTTACCTTCTATGGAGAATGAGTAGAGGGAGATGCTCCCTCCTCGTCGTCCTCAGGTGGTAACTCTTCAAGGTGCTCATCAGTAAGAGTGCCCATCTCTTCAATGTAGAAGGCTTGCCCGAACACAATTGGTTTCTTCATTTTCTCCTTGATGTCAAAGTGGAGAACATGCCCTTTACCCAAATGGAGATCAATCGTGCCCTCTTTCACCTTAACAATTGCTCCTGCTGTAGCTAAGAATGGCCTTCCAAGAATCAATGGGTCCTGAGCCTCCTCACCCATCTCAAGCACCACAAAATCTGTAGGTATCTCATACCTTCCAATCTTCACAGGTAGGTCCTCTAAGATGCCCACAGGGTACTTCACTGAACGATCAGCTAAGACCAGAGAGAGTTTACACTTCTTGTACTGAGTGAATCCAAGCTTCTTTGCAACAGACAAAGGCATCACGCTGACACTAGCTCCCAAATCGCAGAGACATTTCTCAAATACCATAGGTCCAAGAGCACAAGGTAGTGTGAAGCATCCTGGATCCTCTAACTTTTCTGGAACATCAAGCCTCTGGATGATGGCACTGCACTCATGGGTAAGAATCATCATGCTTTCCATTTCCTTCTTCTTTGCAGCTACAACATCTTTCAGGAACTTGTTGTATTGAGGAATCAACATGAAAGCATCGATGATGGGCATTGCAACCTGAGCTTCGCTCATTTGCTTCTCAAACAAAGCCTTGTACTTCTCTAGCAGCTGCCTCTTGAATCTACCAGGGAATGGTAGTTTGGGTTCATAGGGAGGAGGAACAAAAGAATTCTCACTTGCTGGAGCAAGAACTTCACCATCTTTCACTGTTTTCTTCTCTTCCCCCACCTTTCCTTTACCTTTGGCTTCCACAATCTTCTCCAAGATTTCATCATTGATTTTCTCATCAATAATCACCACTTCATCATCGAAGTTGATGGCCACCTCCTCATCTACTTTCTCAGCATCCCTGGTGAGGGTTGTAGGAGGTAACTGCTTACCGCTCCTAAGGGTGATAGCTTTGGCCTCCTTGCGGTTTTGGTCAGATTTTCCAGGTAGAGATCCTTGCTGGCGAGTCTGGTGAGTGTTCATGGAAGCAAACTGATTCTCTAAATTTTTGACTGTAGAAGCAAGATGTGAGAACTTGTTGTTGAGCTCATTGTAGCTCCCATCAATCTTGGAATGAAGGTTCTTCAACTCATAACCAACATGCTTCTCACTTCTAGTCTGAGACTCCAAGATTTGTTTCAGCAGGGTGTCAGTGCTGCTCTCTTGAGGAGCAGAGGAACTAGATGAGGGGTTTTTCTGAGGTTGATAGCTGCCTTGCTGGTTGTGTCGAGGCGGATAACCACTCTGTTGGTTGTTGGGATAGGATTTCTGTTGGTAGTTGTTGTACTGAAAGTTGGGCTCTTTTTTGTACCAGCTACCATTGTTGTTGATGAAACACAGCTCTTCCTGACCTTCCAAACCCTCAACCTCATGGACAACAGGGGGTGTCTCTTGGCTTGGGTTACCAACAAAGTGCAGCTGCTCTTGTGTGGCTTTATCAGCAAGGAGGATGTCTATCTTATCCTGTAGAGCTTTCAACTCCTTCCTCGTCTGCTTATCATCTGTTCGACTGCCTCTGTCGTGGTCTCCACTGTAGATTGCATCACTCTTTACCATGTTGTCAACCAGCTCCTCTGCATCTGCCTCAGTTCTCCCCAAGAAGAACCCATTGCTAGCTGTATCCAGTTTGGCCCTATACTTAGGAAGAGCACCACGGTAGAATGTGCTCAGCAAGCTCTCCTTAGAAAAACCATGGTGTGGGCATTAAGCTTGGTAGCCCTTGAATCTCTTCCAGGCTTCACTGAAGCCTTCCAAGTTCTTCTGTTGAAAGCTGGAAATCTCATTTTTCAGCTTAGCAGTTCTTGAAGTAGAGAAGAACTTCTCCAAGAATGCTCTCTTGCAATCATCCCAAGTGGTGATAGAGTCGCTGGGTAGAGACTTCTCCCACTGACGTGCCTTATCCCCCAAAGAGAAAGGGAATAGCTTGAGCTTTAAGGCATCTTCGGACACACCATTGGTTTTTGACAACCCACAGTAGCTGTCGAACTTGTCCAAGTGATCAAATGGGTCCTCTAGAGCCAAGCCATGATTCTTGTTGTTCTCGATCACGTTGAGGAGTCCTGACTTGACCTCAAAGTTGTTGGCTGCCACAGCCGGTGCTCGGATTCCTAGTCTATGACCATGAATGTTGGGCCGGTCATAAGTACCAATGGGTCGAGCTGCCTGCGGTTGGTGTTCTGCCCCTTGCGGTGGATCTGCCATATCAATATCCAATCTCTGCAAGTGGGCTTGTTGTTCTTCTTCTCTTCTAGCTCTAGCACACTCTCTCTCGAAAGCTCTGATGTCTGCTACTATTGGAACTAGGTTTGATGGACCTCTACTCCTCAAATTCATAAACCTGAAAGTGAAAGGTAGGTGAAGAAGAAGAATCAGTAACAAAACAAAATTAAAATGACTTAGTCTCAAGCAAGTGACTAAATCTCAATGTTTAAATCTACTCAGAATTTGGCAACGGCGCCAATTTGATGTTAGGAGTTTTCAAGGCTCCTAAGACAAATGTTGTAGTATAAATGATTGTCGAACCAGTTCTGAGAGATATGAAAGCACTGAGAATGCAAGTACTCACTTAATCTAAGTGCAACCAATGATTTAGATGAGTTTTAAGCTATGACTAAAACTAAAAAGCAATAACAGAATGATATTTTCTTGACTAAGGGAAAAGAGAACTCATGGGCATAGGGATTAGACATTGGGTGATCAAGTTTCGAACTAAGGATGACAAATGATCAATCAAACTATCGACCTTAAGCCTAGACACAATTCTAAGCAAGCTCTATGTCTAGATGAATGCTCATTTGCTAACATATCTCAAACATCAAATGTCTTTGGTTGAATAATATGAAAGCAATCATTACTAACAAGTCTATTAGCTATTTTAGCACCTTTAACAACAAATGTCTTTGGGAAAGTATACTAAAATCCTAGGAGAGTTGTCTCAGACATTTCATCAAACACCTTTTGGGTGGGAAATGCCTATTGATCAACTTTTGAGTGGCCAACTCAGAAGATGCATTATGAATACTCTAATAGCAAGGAACAAGAATGATCTACACTAAAACATCCTAGAACTAACCTAATCACCCTTAATCTCCCTAACCCATGAATTCAAAAGGTGATTACTCACTAATCTCCATAATTCCTCTTAAACCCATATTGGATTTCAGATTAATCATGTAGAGAAATAGATAAGAAATCAACAAGAACACAAGAACATAACAATCAAAATCCAAGAGATGAACTTCTCAAGAGAGTTTTTTTTTGTATTTCTCAATAGATCCAAAGATAATCTGTCTGCCGCCTCGGCATGTCGCTACGACAAGTCGCTCCGGCCTTCAGGAGCGACCTCAGTGGGTCGCTCTGAGAGGTCGCTCCGGGCTTCGCTTCGTGTCGTCTCGCCATAGAGACGCGAGCGACCTCGGGGTGTCGCTTTGGGAGGTCGCTCCGAGAGGGGTGTGAGATGCGAACGACCTCGGTGCGTCGCTCTGGGCAAGTCGCTCTGGGCTTCCAACGGGATGAGTATGGCGAGCGACTTCACGGGGTCGCTCCAGCTAGGTCGCTCCGAGAGGTGCTTTGGATCGACCTCATGACGTCGCTGCGGAACCTCGCTCCCATCCTCTGCTCGTCCAATGATCACCTATTTCACCTCCTTTGAGCTCCAAATGCATCCAAATGTCCCCAAGAACTCCATGTGGCACTCCAACACCTGATAAAGACTCATGTATGCAAAATGTAACCTAAACATGGCTAAATCCTAGTCTATATGATCAAAATGCACATGGACGAATGGATAAGATAATGGAAATATGCAAGATATCAACCGTCTGTGAAGACAAGAATGTCATATGCAAAGCTTAAATGGGTCAGCTTAACAGCCTGACATTGCGGGTGGTATCCAAAAGAACCAGCAGAAGCGGCTTCATTAAATAGCTTAGATAGGACATTGTTTAAGATCACATATAAGTAGGGAGATAGAGAGCATCGCAGCCTAATACCCATGGCACTAGTAAAAAACCCTTCCAAGCTTCCATTCACTGCCACATAGAAGGAGGCAGTCAATATACATAACGTGATCCACTGAATAAACCGTTCTGGAAGCCCCATAGCCTTGAGAACCGAGGTGATAAATGACCATTTGACCGTATCAAATGCCTTTGAGATGTCAAATTTTATGGCGCATCTATCGGTATTAGTCTTCTCGTGATACCCATTAACAAGCTCCAAAGCAAGCAAAACATTTTCCAAGAGAAGCCTACCTTTGACAAAAGCGCTTTGATTGAGCTCAATTGCTACTGGGAGGATCCACTTCAGACGTCTCGCTATTACCTTAGATATGACCTTATACAGGAGGTTACAGCAAACAATAGGGCGAAAGTCCTTCATTGACTGAGCTGTCTCCGTCTTAGGTATAAGAGACAGGATGGTGGCGTTGATACCAGATGGGAGGAATCCAAATAAAAAGAAAGACTGTATCTCAGTGATAAAATCCTTTCCAATGACTGGCCAAGCAGCGACATAAAATTCCTTAGTGTAGCCATCTGGCCCCGAAACTTTATCATTAGGGAGAGCTTGTAGCGCTGAAATTATCTCTGCGGCTGTTACCGGAGCCGCTAGACGTCATGCATCCTCAAGAAAACATCTATAAATCAGCAAATTCTGCAGGGAGCTAATCGAAATGTCCTCATTCTCCTGATCTTGACACTGCAAGAATTTTTGAAAATGCATCACTGCCTCCTTCTTTATATCTGCACTGGTCGTAAGGATAGTTCCATCTTCAATGACCAAAAGTCTGATGGCATTCTTTGCTGCTCTTGACTGGACTGATTGATGAAAAAAGGTTGTGTTCTGATCCCCCGCTTTCAACCACTGAATACAAGATTTCTGGCGGTAGAATTTCCCCTCAATCCTAGCCAGATGATTCCATCTATCAGAGGCAGCAGCAGCTGCGGCAAAGGTGATTGGATTAGGGTCCTGTAGTACCTAGTTCTGACAGCAACATAGCACCTCATAGGCCTGCTTTGTACGGTTGGGTAGATCTCCGTAGTGCGTTTTATTTAAAGCTCTCATCTCAAACTTCAGTTGCTTTAACTTCTTATGTAATAAACTCAACGCACTTCTTGAATGGTATAAATCTTCCGTAGTCTCCCATACCTTAGCTACTGTTGGCAAAAATTCCTCATGCTCTGCCAAATAATTGAAAAAAACGGAAGGGTTTCCAAGCTTCTTCCTTACTGCCAGCTAAATGTACCATACATCTCCCATGATCTGAGACTCCTCCAGCATCAAATCGAGCAAATGACTGAGGAAAGCACCTAGCTTCTTGCCTATGGAGTTGTCTTCCACCATGTGAACAGAGCTCCTACATAAGGCATATCTGAAAGAGCACAATCATGTACTGCCTCCTGAAACTGACGCATACCCATCTGATCTGCAAGATAATCGTTCACTCGAGAATGCTCTCCTGATGCCAAGGTTGCATTAAAATCCCCCAGCACAATCCATGGCATAGCATAATGACTGTAAGCCGCTTGCGCTCCGCGCAACTCTTCCCATAACTGTCTCCTCTCGCCCTCTGAATTTGAAGCATAAACTGCCGAACACAAAAATTGCTCCTTTGTTTCAGGAATCTGCACCGCACATGTGATCACTTGTGCACTCGAATGTAATCGCGTGACTACCACTTTATCAGACCAACAGAACCAAATGCGCCCAAGATGATGGTGATCATAGTTGGTGATTGCGGTCCATCCCGGTAAAGCAACCTTCATACACTTATTACAATTCTCCTCTCGTACTCTAGTTTCAAGTAAGCAGCCAAAAAGTGGTTTCTCTGCATGTACCCAATTACGAACTGCTCCATGTTTGCGCGACATGTTGAAGCCACGCATATTCCAAGCGAAAAAAAACGTCATAACTTCCTAACGAAAGTTTTTTTGTTGTTGTTCTGCACCTTCATCAACTTCAAATCCCTCGAGTTTGCTATCTTCCGCTTTGTAGCCTTAGATGCGACTCCAGTTTGTTTACCACTTTTCTTACTTTCCCTTGGAAGAGTGGCTTCCATTACTTCCTCAACCAACACCTCTCCTTTTTCAATTTCTGTCTCATCTTCATTCTCATCCTCTGAAACAGCCAGCACATTAAATCTCGATGGAAAGACTATTATAGCTGTTTCCATCCCATGACTGCTTTCACCCACCTGTTTATCAGAACTTTTCTCAGCCGTTGGACTCCTTGGCCCTCCATTAACCAAAGACCAATTTTGATGCTCTTCATTAAATACAAACGACTCCACATTTCCTCCCTGGATCTTCAATGCCATCTCGCTATCAGCGGGAGCAATACCTGTTTTCTCTACCAAGGGCGGCTGCTGGTAGGTAGGCGTGTTTCAGAGTGTCAAGACTTCGAGCTCATTGAGTAGATCATTCACAACATTCGACTGCGTCCCACTAACAGTATCATCCAGCTTCAGCCCTTGCTCTTTATCATCATTTACTCCTGAATTGGAACCTTCGACAACAGAGTCAACAATAGCTATACCACTGTGCTTCTTCAGAATCTCCACTTTCTATGACTTACATTCCACTCCTCTGTGTCACCAGGCGAGGCAAACAGTACATCTTGGCGGTAACCATGGGTAAAGAACCTCGATAGTAACCTCTTCACCATTTGCATCATGAAAATTAATCTTCTCAATCAGAGTGTTGTGAAGATTTACTTCCACCAGTACTCTAGCTACATCCAACCTTATGCATCTCTCCGTATTCGGATGGAGCTTCACAAACTTTCCTACTGCGCGAGACAGACACTTCAAACCCTTCCTCGAGAACACGTGACTTGGTACACCTTTAAGATCAATCCACATCGGCATTGCTGTGAGATCAGGTTGATTGAGCGCAGTTTCCGGAGACCATTCATTCACTACCAGCGGAACATCAGCGATGTGCCAATCTTTCCGCTGTAAAACTCGTGCTCTGGCTTGGGGATTCTCAATCCTAAAGAGGACTGTGTTCTTCTCCAGGAACTGGACATCAATCTTACTACCATTCTTTCCTGCCATCCAAAGTCGATTGGTCGTGGCGTGAATAGAACCGATATGAGGCGCATCACCTATGAATATCCAACCACATAGCACTTCCATAACGGGTTTGGATCCGACAAAATCTCCGGAGGGATCTCCAGCGAGACCACACCATCGACTGCACCAATCACTTCAACACTAACATTTTCTGGACTTTTCGACCAAGGAGAATCGCGACTCACAGATCGGGGACTTGCAGAGCTGGAGGGGAGATCCCTAGATTGGATGGGGAGATCACCGGAGGAAGGAGGGGGGGGGGGGATCGGACAAATCATCCGTGCGCATCGCAACCCTAATCGCCGCCACCGAATAATTTCAATTTCTAATCAACAAAATGTCGTAACAACACTTTCACCATTTAGATCATATGCCAAATTATTAAATATACAATATTCTAACATTTCAACAACCAAGTGTTATGAATGGGTCGGTTTAATGAATCTATAAATTACTTGATAATGTAACTATGCAATAACAACCCACAAATAGATATGAGCCATATTCGTTTCAGTAACACTACAAGTAAGACTGGGCGACTTAAGTTTCTTCACAGTTTCGATTGTTCGGGTGAAACAAGAGAAACACATATATCAAAAACTAAAAGAAATTGACAAACGCTTGTGTCGCCAAACTAAACTGCGGTCGTTTTTCTTCTTTATCTTTTTTCTGCATCGTTACTTTGCAACTAAAAAATAGTCATTTCTTTCATTTTTTTCTTCTCTCCCATTAAAATTTGTGTCCCAGACGATTATCGCAGCAATTCCCAAACGAAAATGGCCATTTTCTACAACTAAAAAATAATATCCCGCGGCAAACCACTAGTAAAATTTATGGTTCTAAGTTATTTTACTCAAAACAAATTTTCAACAAAAATCAAACACTTATACGAGTAATGATGACGATTTCGTTTCATTTTAGGAAGGATATGAGAGTTTATGAAAGTTATTATTTTCTTCCCTTTTACATTTCTTCAATTTCTCAAAGAACAAAAAGAAAAGATATAAGAAGAATCTTGGTTGGAGATAAATTTTATACTGATAAAAAAAAAATAAGAATCGAAAGAATAAGAGGAAGAAGAAGAAGAAGAAAAAAGAATTAAATACTTATTAGAGATATATTTTACATTATAGAAGATACAAAATATGAATTAGTTTGTCACTGTGGTGTGGTTGAGGGTCACAATATTCCTTGAATCAATCAGGGCTCGAAACCCCTCTTCAACAGTATTGAAAAAAATATATATTTTAAAATAATTATTATATTAAATTGTAATAAACAGCTCAGCAACACATAAGCTTCTGTTAGTGACTTGTCATAATTCATAAACGTTTGACTAAGTCAATACATGATTTAACCTAATTTTATTAGTTCGTGTATGAAATTTAAAATAAATTTACGTTTATGTATGTTTTAGCACATGTCATTAGTGTATGTACTGATCGGGACCGCAACCCCCTGTTGATGTATGAAATGACCAATTTTCCGTTCTTGGAGACATAGAACTATGCAGATAATCTGGATAAAATTCAATAATACATATCACCGGTAATTTTAAATATCGATTTACAGAAATCTGAACATGTTTTGCGTATCTAAATTATAGTGTGCATGTGAATGCATGTCATTAAATATTAAAAATTCAGATTTGTATCATGTTATAAAAATAAAATGATATAAAATTAAATTAAATGTCGAATAAAATCTACGTTGTATCACGAATAGTTAATTCAAACTTAGCTGAAGATTTTCTTTTTGCAGAGAGATCTTTTAAAGGTCCAACATTCATAAATTTACACCAATAATGTCCGAAACACAAAACATTAGAATACAATATCATATTTTAAAATAAGTAATCAAGAGAAACGAGCTTTCTCTTTTTAAAAAGACATTATTTGAAAGTGTTTGGATTATTGAAGATGAAGTTTTGTATGTATTGTCCATCAAACATACGATGAGAATATATATGTATTATTATACAGTCAGCAAAATATTATAATATAATATTAAAATGGATACTAAAAGATTGATTATACTCCATATCCAATCCATTAACAAATATGATTTAAAAATATCCAGTAACAAATGTGATTTTTAAAGAAAATAATAAAAATTGGTCATAACTCGTCAAAGTTATAAAATTAAGCAAAATAATTATATGTCTAATTAAAAAGTTTGAAATAGTTATATTATTCAAATTAATAAATTAATTCAGCTAAAACTAATTATAAATAAATAATTTACCTAAAACCTAATAAAAATGATAAATAAATAAAATAAACTAAAATTATGGAAAATATGATAAATCAGCAAATTTACTTATCAAATAATAGTATATATATCCTAATAGTATATATAACTAAATAATTCATAGATTAACGGTTCAAACATAATATATAATCAACCCTTGAAGCTGAAAACAAATATCGACTTAAATATTTAATAAATTTCAAATCTTCCGCGAAATGCGGACGAAGCGCTGGTAATATTATAGAAGACTATATTTTCCAACTCACCTCTATTTGTTACTCAAATACAAATTATTATTTTTACCTTTATATTAAAAGAATAAAACAATATTTTTTATTTATTACTATAAAATACATTTTAATTTAACCTTTTTATTTAGAGAAGAAAATGATATTGATATATATATATATATATATAGATTTTAGAGAAAGAAATAATATTTGATGCCAAATAAAAAAAATTGTTTAATTATTTTTAGAATAAAAAACCGAGAGATTTGTTTCTATAATTTGAAAGTTTTATATTAGAAATAACATTTTATTTATTTACTTTTAGAAGAATACAACCGAGAGATTTATTTCTGTAGTTTGAAGATTTTATATTTTAGAAAGAAACGACATAAGTAGAAGCGGTCGTACACAAAAAAAAAACGAAATACCAAAACGCGCTTGTTTTCACGAAACGTTTGAAACCGCAAACTCACAATAGTAAATTCAGAGAAAGAAGAAAGGGCAAATCTCCAAAATAGCATTTTTTTAAGTTTATGTTATAAAAATAACCTTCAAAAACTAAAACGACGAAAATAACATTTTATCTTTTGAACAATTTAATTTTTTTTATTTTTCAAAATTTGAAATTTTATCCCAAAATCCCACTCCCCAACTCTAAACCTTAAAACCTAAACCCTAAACCCTAAACCCTAAATCCTAAACTCTAAACCCTAAACCCCAGCCCTAAACTCTAAACCCTAAACCCTAAACCCTAAATCCTAAACCCTAAACTCCACCTCTTAACTCTAAAATCTAATGTCTAAATTAATTTAGCATTGAGGTATAAGTATATATTTATCTTTTTTGATAAAACATTAAATGCTATTTTGGTCATTTTTATTCTTAGATGCTATACGTGCGGCAAAAAAAGTTTTCTAATGCTATGCTAGTCATTTTTGGAAGAACAAATCAAGTTAAGCAAAAAAGAAAAGAAAAGAGAGAGAGAAATGGAAGGGAAGAAGATAGGGAGGAGATTGGAAGGAAAGGTGGCGATAGTGACGGCTTCGACGCAAGGGATCGGCTTCGGTATCATCGAGCGTTTCGGTCTCGAAGGCGCTTCCGTCGTCGTTTCTTCCCGCAAACAGGTTTCGAAATTGATGATTCTCTCAAAACATTCATTCATAGTGCTCTAGATCTTTGCTCCTGTGCATGATTAGATTAGCTTATGTTGCTGAGTAGCGATAACTGTGTTTTCGATCCTCGAAATTGATCCAAGATTTTGCTACTGTGTGATTGAATTGAAGTTATAGAAGAAAAGCTCTGACTCTTATTAGAGAAGGGAGTTTTTTTTTTTTGTGGAAACTCGTATAGCCAACTTTTTACTGAGTCAAATGTGCAGGCAAATGTTGAGGAAGCAGTAGAAAAACTCAAAGCCAAAGGGATTGATGCTTATGGTATCGTCTGCCATGTTTCCAATGCTCAACATCGCCGTAATCTTGTTGAAAAGACTGTTCAGGTAAACACATTTCTATTAGCTTAAATCATACTGTAAAAGGTCTCATTCTCTATCAAAACTGATCATGGAGACATCTTTACATTACGATCTCTTTGATCTACTTAAGGGGAGATTTACAATTCTCTTCTCTGTTTGGTTTCAGAAATATGGAAAGATAGATATCCTTGTCTGTAACGCGGCTGCTAATCCATCTACGGACCCAATCTTGTCCACCAAAGAAGCTGTCCTTGACAAGCTTTGGGAAATCAATGTCAAATCCTCTATTCTTCTCCTTCAGGTAAACAAACCCTTTCCTTGTCATTTAGTGATGCAGAACAAAGTAAAAGTGTTGGCTTTGTCTCTTATATCAGGATGTGGCTCCTCACTTAGAGAAGGGTTCCTCGGTTATCTTCATAACTTCCATCGCTGGATTTCAACCACAAGGATCCATGGCTATGTATGGTGTCACTAAGACTGCTCTTCTCGGACTAACCAAGGTAATATGTCTTTTATGGTATCAGTGTCTTCCACATCTCACGACTGAATGATGGTGATGTTGATGACATTGAACATCATGTGTCTTAGGCTCTTGCTGCTGAGATGGGTCCGGACACACGTGTCAATGCTGTTGCTCCCGGTTTTGTGCCCACACACTTCGCTTCTTTCATCACCGGGAACTCCCAAGTGGTAAAATGTTAAACTAATATTGAAACTGTTAGATTTTTGAGGTTATCATTGTACATAAAGTGATCGATAAACACTTGATCTATGCTTAGAGGGAAAGCATCGAAGAGAAGACTCTGCTTAACAGGTTGGGAACAACAGGGGACATGGCTGCTGCGGCCGCTTTCCTAGCATCAGATGATTCTTCTTACATCACCGGAGAAACTTTGGTCGTCGCCGGAGGAATGCCCTCAAGGCTCTAAATCAAGTAATAGTGTAACAAAACCCAACAATGAAATTGTCATTTTATTTTAAAGTTTTCACGAACTAAGATTTTAAGAACAAGAAAAGAAGTTATAATAATATATCATAAAACCATCAACCTACGTTTGGTACTTTATGCTAAAGCTTTCTCTTAGTGTTTGACTATGCATCTATTAACATTAGTTACTTGTTTAGCAAGAAAATGATTCAGAATTTTAATTTAATACGTCCCTAGTTATCACAGTTCACTACCCAAAAAAGTTTTAAAAGAGCCATCAAGCATTCATTCTCCCTCTCCTGATCGAAAGAGAGCTAAAACTAGAAAACGCATCAGACATGTCGACCTTGAGCATAGCATCATTCATGGCATCTCTTAGATTCTTGTCATCAACAGCATCATAGATACATCCACGTCTCTTTGAGTCCCTTACGAGCTTTGTCCAAACCGAACCACTCATAGTTAAGAGTCCTCTCGTTCCCAACCACCCATAAGCAGTGCCTTGCACAAGTGAGTGCTACGTTAGCTCTTTGACGGTTGCTGAGAAACCCTATTTTCCCATTACCGTTGCTTCTTACGGTTGATATGATGATCACATCTTCTTCTCCACCTTGAAACCCATCAACCGACCGAACATTCAAAGTGAAAATCTGATCTGATACGTTATTGTACTTATCTCCGATCCTCTCCTGGATTGCTCTTGTCTGACCTTTATAAGGTGAAATAACGCCAACGTTCATCTTTGTCTTCGTCTCACTTGACACTGTTTTAAAAGAAGAACACGTTACTGTTGATACTTGATTTTATATATATGTCAATAAAATGTTATATATACATATACATATATATACCTTTGAAAAGATTGGATATAATTTCGGAAATCACAGCGACCTCAACCATGTTCTTAGGACTATTCCCATCACCAAACTCTTCTTTCCCAAGTCCCACGTTGATAAAGGAGAAAGAACCAAACATATTTCCTTGGAGAAACCTCTTTTGATAGTTTCTTTCTTTAACAATGGCAGCATCAGAGATTTTCCTATCATAAAACTCCATGTTGGGGAAAAGACTTATAGAGGGATGCATACGGTACTGAACATCAAGCAAGTGTTTGTTGTGGCCGAGCAATACCAATCTCTCAAACAAGCTTCTCCCAAACTTAGCCTTCTCACACACCTACATGGATTACACGAGACTATGTTCGGTAGTAATATTTATAAAAGAATCATATTAAATGAGTTTTGTGCTTTCTCAAAAAAAAAAAAATGCTTTTTGTATAAAATATTTAACATCGTGTCACAGAACCAGTTCTAAGATTTTTGGAGGTAATAAACTATCTAGTAATTGTTTATATATTTTTTTTTTACAAGTCTGAAGACTAATGCTTCATTTGCCTATGCTCAGTACCAGCCTTTGTTATGTATATGTAAACATAGTCAGAAGTCTATATATATTGCTTGGAATAAGAAGAAAGAGTGTACCTTGCTTTGTACCATAGCTGGTAGCTGAAGCTCATCACCTATTAGAACAACATGGCGCAGGCCCTGAAGTTGCAATGCTGCAACTGATTCACATTCTTTAAGTTGAGCTGCCTCGTCAACTACAAGTAGTTCTATAGATGCTGTCCTTTCAACGGTCATTTGAGAAGCACCAGAAACAGTGCAGAAGATTATGCATGCATTTTGTAGGCAAAATCTCATCCCATCCTCGTTCTCCAACAAGGTTGGAATCCTAAAACGTTTTGGAAGCAAACGGAGAGGCTCCAGGCAATAACATACGAAGCTTCTAATCTCAAAATCATGTTTGGATGAGTTCTTCTTAAGGAAAGACCTAGCATGATGAAGAGCTCGACGGGCTGTGATCATGTTCTTCACATCATTAGATGGTATGAAAGACTTAGGCAGATGTGTGTACATATCCACCACATGATGCTCCATATGATCCATCACCTTAACCAATTCTTGGCTTAAGTTATGGAACTCGTTCCTTATAAATTCTCCAAATGTAAGAATCTTTTCTTTCTTCTTATGCAACTCTTGGCTAGATCCATAAAACATCTTCTTAACGAACTCTCCAAATGATTCAAGAAAGCTTCTCTTGTCTTCACCTTTCTTCTTTTCACTTGACAAGACATATGTCTTGTAATTAGACTCAGCCTTCTCAAGAAAATCTACGAAAGAACTCAAACTCAGTTCCCATCCAGACAATAACAGTGACAGTTTACTGATCCGATGCTCAAGAAACACATCGAGGAGATCATTGTTCTTGCTGTCTATCCCCATTCTAACTCGGTTTCCGGATAAAACGATATTCCCTAGACCGTACGTAGAATGACCTGAGGGAGAAGATTCTTTAACCAATGCCAATAGCCTCGATGCAACTCCAACCACAGCTGTGTTTGTAGGAGCGCACACGACTGTTTTGCAACCTAAGTTGAGAAGGGCAAAGAGAAGAGTAGCGACCGTCTTTGTCTTGCCTGTACCGGGTGGTCCCCATATCAGTTTCACACTAGTCTTCTCACTAAAAGTCCTTGTTTCCAAGAAACTCAAAACTGCAGATTCTTGAGAAGCGTTTAAGTTCGTTGAACGTATTAAATCCCTTACATTATTCCCCCAAGTCCTAGAAGAAACAGAGTGCTCTGTATCCTGAAGTACAAAAATATGTTAAACAAAAAAAAAGGTTAAAACATGTTATAAAATATGGCAAATATTCTTTGTATTTTATAAAACATAGTTTGAACTTTAATTTAAACTCAAGAATAAAATGTAGTTTGAACTTTAATTTAAACTTAAGAAAAACTGAACTAGAAGATATATCTTTTCAATATACCAAATAATAACTTGGGGCTCAAGGATTTTTTATTACATACCTCGGTATTAGCCTGAAGAACACTCTTGATGAGACTCATGTTCCCACCTTCGTAGTGCAAAGCTTTCCAGATACGAGTGTTAGTGGTCAAAGTCATGAGAAAAACACCAGAGCCAAATGGAAACCTCTCATCAATGGATATGGATACAGAAGAGTGAACAGAGAAATGTGTCTCATCTTCAACAGAGAACACATACGCAAGAACCAGTGGGTTCAAGTCGTTAACGCTTCTTGGCCTTCCTGCTTCTGTGAGAGCAATGAGGTCTCCGCATTTCGTCTCATAGATTGTGTTGTTTCTTTTTACATTAACTCCCTTCAGTGATATATTGAAATGGTTTGATCTTCTACTAGTTTCTTTGATTTTCCTTGCCTCCAAGGAACGTATGTAGAAGACAGGTGCTTTTGATAAAGATCCCAAGCTTGAGCACAACTCCGTTCGTGTTTCCTCTAGTAGATGAGGAACGAAGCAGTTAAGGTACTCATCAACGGACCAGAACTTGTCTGGTATCGTTCTTATACGTTCCTTAAAGATGTCTTTGTTGAGAATCTTTTGAACTAACCAAGAGAAGACTTCACTAATCAGACTTTTGTTCTCTTCCCTATCCATGTTACAGAATCTTTCTGCCACATAATAACAGAGAAAAATGTTAGTTATGTTCGTACTTCACAGTTCATTTATAGTAGAACATAGCTACACAAAGACTTAACTTGACGTACAAGTCAAACTAAATGATAAGAAGGAATCAACAAAGAGAAACGACGATGAAGAGTACAAATTTGGCTTATCAGTTTACTTAAGCAGACGAAGGCGAAAGGTTAAAGAGAATGTTGAAGTGATCTGTAATTTCAACAATACCAAGAAAAATATTGTAAATGTTATGAAAGTCATATAGAGACAGCGCCGAAAACGTTGAAAAATATAAAAGATGTGGGGCCCGCTGTACTATTTGCACAGTAAATTCTACTTCTATATAAACGATCGATTCGATCGTTTATAAATTATCATTCACTCTTCTCATCACTCTCTAATACACTCTTTCTATCAGTATTATTAATTCTACGGGTATAAATTTTCCCTTTATTTAAATTCCCGCGATACAATAAAATTCCAGTTCTTTTTATAACACGTTATCAGCACGATCACTCTGCGATTCGGTAAAATTTATTTGTATCATTTATATCATGTTATAATGGTCGGAATACCGCCTATATTATTTACTAGTAATTTAATTTATTTATTGGTCGGCCGAGCCGCCTTATATTCTGTTTATTATTAATTGGTCGGCCGAGCCGCCGTATAATTTATTTATTACTCTGCATTGATCGGCTGAGCCGTCGCATGATTTGTTGTCATAACATAAATATTTCATTGCCATAATTTTTTCTTTTATGAAATTTTATAGATTTGATTGACCATTTAATACGATATTTTCAGACTGATTTTTAGTGTACTCGATTTAACCCCAACGGTCACAAAGAATTTTTTTCAAAATTTCCCCTTTCTCCAACGGTCATGAACAGTAATTTTTATCTATAAATACAATTCATTTTCACTCCATTTTCTCATCCAAAATATTTCATCTTCTCTCAAATATATTCAAATCGCTCTCCTCCGATTTTTCATTTCAAGAAAGATGATTCGCGCACTTTTGTTTTTATGTGCCATTTTCATTTGTGTTTCTATTTATGGTTTATTCGTTGGAGAATTTACTCCGAGTGAATTTAATATGAATATCGGTTTAATTTTCTTTACATCGCTTCTCCTTGTAATTGCTTGCATGATTAATGTAAACGGTTCCTTTTAATATGAATAATATTCTAATAATTTTTATTTATGTTCTTTAGAAATACAAATAGCAAAAATCGAGAAACTTCAGTTTCCGGCATTGGAAGTAACTGGGACAAACTACACGGCATGAGTTACAAACATGGAGCTTCATCTAGATTCCGAGAAAATACTCGAAACAATAAGAGAAGGCAATATATCAACCTCTCATGAAAAGGCTAAGGCCGTGATATTTCTGAGAAGGCATCTAGATGAAAATCTTACGCATGATTATGCGAGAACCAAAGATCCCTTAGATCTTTGGAAAGCTCTGAAGGAGAGGTTTGATAACCAAAAGAAAATTACTCTCCCCCATGCACTCGATGAGTGGAAAAATCTACGATTTCAAGATTTTGAAAAAGTGGAAACGTACAATTCCGCTATATTGAGAATAGCGGCGCAATTAGATTATTGCGGTAAGCCTGTCTCGGAAGCAGAAATGCTCGAGAAAACTTACCAAACGTTCCACAAAAATCATTATGTTCTACAAGAACAATATAGAAATTGTGGGTATACGAGGTTCTCTGAACTCGCTGTGGCGCTTATAATAGCGGAGAGAAATAATGAACTCCTCATTAAAAACCACAATGCCCGACCCACGGGAACCAAAGCATTTCCTGAGGTAAATGCAACGGATATAAAAAATCCGGAAAAAGGAAATTATTCCTATCGTGGGCGTGGTCGTGGCCGTGGTCACAATCGTGGTTTTGGTCGTGGTCGTGGTTATCGATTTAACCGCAACCATGAAAGGAGTAACAACCCAAGAGGAAGGGGATCCAACACATGGAATCGATCTGATCGGGTAAAAGGAAAAGAAACCCAAGAAAACCCTACTCATAAAAATGAGAACGTCTGTTACAGATGTGGATCGAAGGGACACTGGTCTCAAGTATGTCGAACTCCTCGGCATCTATGCCAATTGTACCAAGAATCTATTAAAGGCAAGGCAAAGGAAGTAAATCTCAATGAACACCTTGTGGGTACAACATCGACATACCTCGAATCCTCTGACTTTATGGGAGATTTCGACGAGGCCACTCATCAAAATATTGAAGTGCTTGTACTGATCAAGCTTAATAATGCCTAGTGATGCCATAAAATATTATGTATTTCACTTTCAGAATAATGTTGTATTTCAAAATATCTAATGTATAATTATTGTGTACTTGTTATTGATGCATAATATGTTTACTTATGAAAGTTTATTTTCTTTATTGATATTAACTGTGTGTTACAGAAATGGATAAGAAAGCAAATGGAACAACAACTAAACAAATTGGTAGAGAAGTTTGCATACCAGATAGTGGCACAACGCACACTATACTGAAGGATAAGAGATATTTCTCTACTTTAAAGTCAGTAAAAATGACTATAAACACAATATCAGGTCCTACAGACCTGATCGAAGGAATTGGCAAGGCGAACTTTATGTTGCCTAATGGAACAAAGTTTTCCATAGATAATGCCTTATATTCTCCAAATTCTAAGAGAAATTTGTTGAGTTTCAAAGATATATACCGTCAAGGGTATAACACTCAGTCTGCAACTGAGAATGGAAAGAAGTATTTGTATATAACTTCTGAAAAATCAGGCAAAGGCCTTGTACTGGAAAAATTTCCAGAACTTCCTTCTGGATTGCATCACACTTATATTGATGCTATAGAATCACATCTTGTGATAAAAAGAAATCCAGAAGATGTTACATTATGGCATGATCGCCTTGGTCATCCAGGCACTACAATGATGCGAAAAATCATTGAAAGCTCACATGGTCATTCAATAAAAACCCAAGATATATACCAAAGTAATAAAATGACATGTGATGCGTGTGCTCTTGGGAAATTAATCATAAGACCATCACCAACCAAAGTTGACAAAGAATCACCAAAGTTTTTGGAAAGAATCCAAGGTGATATTTGTGGACCAATACATCCACCGTGTGGACCATTCTACTACTTTATGGTATTAATCGATGCATCGAGTAGATGGTCACATGTTTGTTTGTTATCATCTCGAAATATGGCATTTGCGAGATTTCTAACTCAGATAATCAAATTAAGAGCACAGTTCTCAGATTATCCAATTAAAAGAGTTAGATTAGATAACGCTGGTGAATTCACATCCCAAGCTTTTAATGATTATTGTATGGTATCAGGGATTGAAGTAGAGCATTCTGTTGCTCATGTTCATACACAAAATGGTTTGGCAGAATCATTAATTAAACGGCTGCAACTAATTGCAAGGCCATTGATCATGAGATCAAAACTCCCAACCTCTGTATGGGGACATGCTATTTTGCATGCAGAAGCACTAATTCGGATAAGACCAAGTGCATACCATAGATATTCCCCATTACAGTTAGCATTTGGAAAAGAACCAAATATCTCTCATCTAAAAATCTTTGGTTGTGCGGTTTATATTCCAATAGCACCACCACAACGTACAAAGATGGGACCGCAAAGACGGTTGGGAATATATATTGGCTATGATTCTCCATCAATAATAAGATACCTAGAACCACAAACTGGTGATGTGTTTACGGCACGATTTGCCGATTGTCATTTCAATGAGAAAGAATTCCCAACTCTAGGGGGAGACAATAAACAAGTAGGAAAAGAGATCAAATGGAGTGTACCATCGTTATTACACCTTGATCCTCCTACGAAACAGTCAGAACTAGAAGTTCGACGTATCATGCATTTACAAAATATAGCAAATCAGCTACCTGATGCATTTGCTGATACCAAAATGGTAACTAAATCACATATACCCGCTGCAAATACTCCTGCTCGTATTGAAATACCACAAAATGGTGGAACGGCAGTTGATACACGTGAATCAGGAACACGTTTAAAGCGCGGTAGACCTATTGGTTCAAAGGATAAACTTCCTAGAAAACGTAAGGAATGTGAAAAGCATGATACTCCCAAAATAACAGAAAATATTTTGGACGAAGAAAATTGTGAATCTAATGACAATATAAAGCATCTTGAATCTGAAGGAAATCATGAGATTTCTATCAATTACATCCATAATGGAAAGATATGGAAACGAAATGAGATGGATGATATTGATGACGTTTTCTCATACCTTTTAGCAAAGGAAATAAATGAAGAAAACGAAGATCCAGAACCAAAGTCTGTATATGAATGTCAAAAGAGACATGACTGGATAAAATGGAAAGATGCAATTCAAGTCGAATTAGATTCGCTTAACAAACGAAATGTATTCGGACCTATTGTGCTCACACCCAAAGATGTAAAACCAGTTGGGTACAAATGGGTGTTTGTCCGAAAAAGAAATGAGAAAAACGAGATTACAAGATACAAAGCTCGTCTCGTAGCCCAAGGTTTCTCTCAAAGGCCAGGAATTGATTATGAGGAAACTTATTCTCCTGTCATGGACGCAATCACATTTAGATTCCTGATGAGCCTAGCGGCCAATGAAAATTTAGAAATGCGTCTCATGGATGTCGTTACGGCATATTTATATGGATCATTAGATACTGATATCTATATGAGAATCCCAGATGGATTTAAAATGCCAGAAACGTTAAGTTCCAAACCTAAAGAGTTATGTGCAATAAAATTGCAAAGATCATTATATGGGTTAAAACAATCTGGACGAATGTGGTATAATCGTCTCAGCGAACACTTAACAAAAGAAGGATACACGAATGATCCTATATGCCCTTGTGTTTTCATAAAGAAAACAACATCCGGATTTGTGATAATCGCGGTGTACGTTGATGATCTTAATATTATTGGAACTCAAAACGAAATCCAAAAGGCATCAAACTATCTGAAAGGAGAATTTGAGATGAAAGATCTCGGCCAGACAAAATATTGTCTAGGATTACAAATTGAGCATTCTCGAAAGGGTATATTTGTACACCAGTCTACATATACCAAACGAGTATTGAAACGCTTTAACATGGATAAAGCAACTCCTCTTAGCACCCCGATGGTCGTTAGATCACTTAATGTTGAAAATGATCCGTTTCGACCATCTGAGGAAAATGAAGAAATACTTGGTCCTGAAACTCCATACTTAAGTGCAATTGGAGCTCTTATGTATCTTGCAAATTGTACTCGACCTGACATATCTTTTGCCATTAATCTTTTAGCGAGATTCAGTTCGTCTCCTACGCGAAGACATTGGAATGGAATTAAACATGTCTTTCGTTACCTTCAAGGAACAACTGATTTAGGCTTGTTTTATCCTAAAAGTTCAAAAGGTCAAATGATTGGTTTTGCAGATGCAGGTTATTTGTCAGATCCACACAAAGCTCGATCCCAGACAGGATATGTTTTTACAATTGGAGGCACCGCCATATCTTGGCGTTCTCAGAAGCAGACACTTGTTGCTACTTCTTCAAATCACGCTGAGATCATTGCACTCCATGAAGCAAGTAGAGAATGTGTATGGCTAAGATCAATAAGCCGACACATCTGTTCAAGCAGTGGGATTGACGAAAATACGGAGCCAACTATTCTATATGAAGATAACGCGGCATGTGTTGCTCAAACGAAGGAAGGATATATCAAAAGCGATAGAACCAAACATATACCTCCGAAGTTCTTCTCATACACTCAAGAGCTCGAGAAGAATAAAGAGATTGAAGTAAGATATGTTCGATCATGCGACAATGCAGCCGACCTCTTCACAAAATCACTCCCTACCTCGGTATTCAGAAAACACATCCATAACATTGGAATGCGCCATCAGAAGGATATATGACTGCTTATTCGAGGGGGAGCTTACGTGGTTGTACTCTTTTTACCTTACTATGGTTTTTCCCATTGGGTTTTCCTGGAAAGGTTTTTAACGAGGCAACAAAGACGTTAAGCGAGAGCGGATAGTGACACCGGTCCCCAAGGGGGAGTGTTATGAAAGTCATATAGAGACAGCGCCGAAAACGTTGAAAAATATAAAAGATGTGGGGCCCGCTGCACTATTTGCACAGTAAATTATACTTCTATATAAACGATAATACACTCTTTCTATCAGTATTATTAATTCTACGGGTATAAATTTTCCCTTTATTTAAATTCCCGCGATACAATAAAATTCCAGTTATTTTTATAACAGTAAATAGAATTTGATTTTCTTTAGATTTTCGACGATGCCATATGAAGCCACGACAGCACTTTGCATGCATTAAATAGTATTTTGGCATTTTACATTGTAACATTATTTCGTTTACACTGTTAATTTGAAAACATCATTAGTGTTTTCTTGGTTTACTAAGGGAAGAAGAAAGGTCGAGAACTTAAAGAATAGAGCATTCATGATGGGACACCATTTGTCTCTTCTAGCAGTGCCGGTCCGGTGCCTAAAGCGGACAACAAAAATGTTGCCCTTTAGCCGTAATTAAAATTCACTATATTTTAAAAATAGAATCAAAATAGTATCAAATATTATTAAAATTTAAGTTAAATACAAAACATCGAAAGATTATTTGCAACTCATCTTGTCTGTTTTTTATCTTTCTATTAAGTAAACTATAGTAATTGTAAAAGAATTTTATACAAATACAAAGAAAAAAGAACAAAATATATAGTATATAGATAGAGCAAAACATCAACTTCAAAACTTTTATGCCCTTTTAAAAAAAAAAAACTTCACAACTTTTATTGTTTTCATAGATTTTCACAGCATACTAAAGCTCTATGATAGTTTTAAATTTTCTGAATTTCAGTCAATATTAAAAAACTTAGAAAAAATACAGAAAAGACGTACATAAAACTCCTATAGAGCTACTTGGACAAAAAGATCAACAACAATGAAATATGAACAACTGGACATTCAGGCGTCGCCTGAATGAATAAATCTTTAATAAATGCTATTTATCAGAAAAGGAAAAAATGACACGTGAGTGTATCGAACCTTTTACCCGTAGAAAGAGCACTATAAGCTAGAGACCACTAGACTAAAGTGAACTTTAACAAATTTGGCGCCCCTAAAATATTTATTATTTGTGGCGCCTAAAACCCTGGCTTTATGGGCTTTAGCCCAGGGCCGGCCCTGTCTTCTAGTCGTCCTGATTATATAAAAATCTATCATCCTCCATTTATTTTTATAATTACTCTAAAATACCAAACAAAATATAGCTCATCTATTATGAAAAAGGAAACATATAGCCATATTAAAAATATTCTTCTACTATATCATGCTCCATTCATGAGGGAAGCTGCATAGATTAGTAGTTATAGATGGGAGTCATAGCACTAACGTGCGAAAAAATAGGTTTCAGCTATCTGATGAATTGGGCAACTGACTTGATTATAGGTTTATGTAGGCTCCATAGGTCATGAAATAATATAGTTTCAAAAGACACAATGAGTGTTGCAGCATATATATATTACACATACTTGTTCTGAAAATACCATTTTAAGAGAGTGACCCGCCCTCGGAGGGCGGAGGGCGGGTATATTATTGATGCCCAAATATATTGATGCAGTTAGGTGAGAACTGATGTGGTGGTTATTAGGTTAACTGATGCGGTGGTTATTGTATAAAATTTGTATTTTTCTTATATACAGTTATCATATCAAAAAGTAAGTATCATGGAAAATATTTGTTGGACTAAACTAATCTCAATAGATCACACTTGTGTTTTAATAGAATAGATTTTCATTTTGTCTGGACCAATTGTGGTTCCCAAAATAGTGATTTGAGCGTCATATGAACTTTGGAAACACTACACTAGTGTGTCACAAGCTTAATGCCCCAAAAGTATCCTAGTTGCCTTTAAGTTAGTACGGTGGTAGAAAATTTCAATTTTACATTTGAAGCTTTTAAAGTACACAGAACATAACCCCCATCAAAAGAGGCAAAAACTCATATGATGACAGTACATGGTTTCCTTTTCATTTCTTCTGTTTTAGGGCCTAATTCTTGGCTATACAACATATATATATATAGGATCTACAGAATATAACAGATAAGCAAAACATACGTAATTATGTGTATGTATTTCAGACTGGAATGACATCAGCATTCTGATTCTCGTCACATGTAATGATGAGGCCTTCCACATAAGCTGGGAAGAGGCAACGCCACCATTTGCAGCCAGTGGCTACTGATTCTGCAGGAGGAATGATCATCAAAACGTTGTCATGACGCCTCACCATTCCCATCACACTTACGGTGCTTCCTTCTTTTATGTATCTGATCAACAAAATCATATTATCAAAATCAATTAAAAATTGGCAAGAACTGAAAAATACATGATTATCACTTATCTGTGAGAGAGCGAGAGACCAATACTTTTTCTGGTTATTTTAAGGGTAAATTCAAGTAGAAATATCCTTCTTTTGTAATAAAGCTGTGCACTTTAACAATGTTTCTGTTCTAAAAAGTGTTTAAAGTACCCAGAAGATTCTTCCTTTGAACTAAAGCTATACACTTTAACAATATCTCTGTTCTAAAAGGGTTAAAAGTACCTACCAGTAAGATTCTTCCTTTGACTTAAAGCTATTAACTTTTACAATTTCTTTCTTCTTTGGTTTTGAAAAGGGCTAAAAGCACAATATTCTTCCTTTGAAAAAAAGCCATGTACTTTGTCACTCTTTCTGAAATTTGAAGGGTTAAAAGCACCAGAGGTCAATGTTTAACCGACTTATATGCACTTTCTCGATAGGGGTAAAAGTCAACGCTGGAATTGTTTCATTTTGACATTGTGTTCAATGTTTAAATGGGTTTTTCAGAGGTCATAATTTAGGTAAAGTTTCAAGATTTACAATTAGGTGAAAATCACATTTCCAAGGTTTGCAGATCAACTCTAGTAGCCAAAAGGATTTAGCTATGATGTAAACTTTGTAATTAATTTCATAATAGTCTAATGATTAAACAGAAAGGAAATCAATAAAAGCATACCCTTCTTTGAGACGCATGGCACGGCTATCGTTGGAAAGGCTACGATCCGCCAACCATTGTAGAAAGCTTGGAGACAAATCCTTAGTCTGCACGGTTACATTAGCGACTGTCTCCGGTACGACAAACGGAGACACTTTTGATCCGTATCCTGCTTTAACAAGTGCTCTCAATCCGGACTGAAAGTCAGAGATGTAAAAATCCGAAACATATCTCTGCCACACAAACAAATAAACACACAATAACCATTTCAAATATGGAACCACTTGAATGAGATTTACTATTATAGAGATATAAAAAAAAAGAATCTGAAACCTCGGCATGTCTAGATCCCCATGAACACCCTTTGTACTCATACAATTCTGTAGATACGTAAACACATCTCGGTATCTTTTGGTATGAAGACTCAAGCGGGGTACTTCCACATGTTACCACCTTCAAACATAAACGTAAATGATCACTCAACACAGCATTGATCACTTAAAAGACCGTTTGAATTATTACCATATCAAGAAGAGAAATGTATCCTCAAGTGGCATTGTCTTTAGCTAAGTTTAGTCTCACTAAGCTAAGCCGATGATCACTAAAATGGCAATGAATATGACATTCTAACTAATCAGCTGATTCATTAACTTGCTTTAATCATTAGATAACCAATTAGCCAACCGAAGACGGAAACAAGTTGGTACAAAGATCAAGTCTTTAACTATAATTAGAAAGACCCAAAGAAGTTGAACTACTCAAGAAAACTTACTCCTGTAACCTTGATGAACTGTCCATCAATGGCGCCTCTAAGAACAGCATTTGGGTAGTTTTTGATGAAACCCAACAACCCTCTTCTTCTCCAAACGCAGTTCCACACAAAAACCACGGCGGCCGGCACAATCGCCGCCGCAATGGCCACAATAATTAGTGGCTTCTTCACCGCAACGGCTAAAAACGTCCCAATGAGTAACGCAGTCACCGCAACTACAACCACCGCCCAAACCAGAGCCTTTGGTACTTTAAGCCCGACCCGAACCGGGTCAGAGTTCAGAACCGTAACGGCGGATCCGTACTTGGGTTTGGTCGACGGCCTTAGATTACTCGTTTGGTGATGATCCAACGGACCTGACCTCCTCGACCCGGACCCGATTTGACCGGAGGAATTGAGCGGACCGGAGGTGATTAAACCGGTTGGCTGAAGCTGAGAGAGAGGACCCGAGGACTTTCTAACCGGACCCGATTGGGATCCGGATCGGCCGTGTCCGTTGTTGGGGTTCGAGGACGACGCCGAGGAGGAGTGGACACGTGTCGGCGGCGGTCTGGCTGCTCCGCCGCCGTGGAAGGAAGTGGGATCGGCGAAGGAGATGTCGAACATCCTCCCGAGCTCGCCGGATTTCTTGATATCGCCGCCGGTGTAAGGCATAGCACGAGCCGCCATTGTCGGTGGTCGTGTCTCCTTTGGTTGCTCGAGTTTGCCGGAAACGTAGAGTCCGCTCGGAAGCTGATGGGATTGTAATCGACTCGCCATTGCTAGAGAGAGAGAAAGGAGAAATGTAGAGACTTTTTTGTACTTTCTCTTTCCTCTGGGTTTGTGATTTTTGGAAGAGAGAGAATGTGAAGCAGTGTTAAAGTGTTTTGAGTGGCAGTGAAGATGTAAGAGAAAGAAAAGGAGAGTGACGTACTTGAAATGACAACTTTACCCCTGAATGTTTTTATGTCGTTTAATCTCTTTTTTTGTAATAAAACGAAACTTCGACGAAGAGGTTTCCAATAGGCTTTGATTGGTTCATGTGACACACAAAGGCCCACATATTCGTTAATGTAATATGTTTACTTTTATGTCCCTACTTTTAAAGATTATTTGAAACTACCCCTTTATATTGTAGCATATTCAATTATACCCAATTTATTTTTTAAAACTACCCTTTTATGTAGCGTATTCAATTATACCCAGTTTTTTTTAATGGAATAGTAGATTATAATGTTGATATTTCTCTTTCTGATAAAATCACTTTTATCATAATTGATTTGAATCTCGTCAACACAAATTTGTATATCCTAAAAATGGTCCCAAACATGATATCTCGGTTAGTGTTGAGCACTTGTGAGTCTATTTTGAAAATGATTTGACATATATAATGCAGCATCCACATATAGGTATGCTTAGAACGTGATTATTGGAAGGTTCTTAGGGTGAAGTTCTTGGCGGAATATAAGAACTCGTCTCTTAATTTTTAACTAAAAAAAGCTAAGAACCGTCTCTTAAAACTCTTATTTAAAAGCTGGTTCTTAGCTTTTTTAGTTAAAAGTTAAGAGTCAGGTTCTTATATTACGTTAAGAACTCCGCCTCAAGAACCCTCCAATAACGATGGTCTTACGACAAGAGACTATATGGGTTCCAATTGTTTGACATCGAGTGGAGGGAGAGAGTTATTGTTGTTGTCAAATTATTATACAATGTATGCAAATTAATTACATGATGAAAATGATTTTTAATTTTTAACTAAAAAAAGCTAAGAACCGTCTATTAAAACTCTTATTTAAAAGCTGGGTTTTAGTTTTTTTAGTTAAAAGTTAAGAGTCAGGTTCTTATATTACGTTAAGAACCCCGACTCAAGAATCCTCCAATAACGATGCTCTTACGACAAGAGACTATATGGGTTCCAATTGTTTGACATCGAGTGGAGGGAGAGAGTTATTGTTGTTGTCAAATTATTATACAATGTATGCAAATTAATTCCATGATGAAAATGATTGTATTTAACTATTTCTATATAAGATCACCCAAATAACTCGAAGAAGAAACTAAATTTAGATTTTAAATTGACTAGATGAGATAGATTAATTTAACAAAAGCTAATGTATACTTATAAAGTTAACCGTGTTGATATTTAAGTTGTTCTTATACAAATTCAACAATATGTCAACGATTTCGAATTGACATTCTTAATATGATAAAAGAGTTATCTCCGCATGTGTTCATTTATATCACATTTATGTTGGTGTCAAGATGTTACAAACACCATATACATATTATAATTTATTTTTATAAAAGGTGTGGGGTGCTCACATTAAAGAAAAGTTGTGGGTATGATAATACTACCCAAAGAAGATTTGTTTTATGGCTCAAAAAAAAAAAGATTTCAAGAAGAGCATGCAAATTCTATTGTTAGCACCCCACAAAAAATAATTTACATATCTATATTATTAAAATTAAAATACAAATAAAACTAACTTCTTTTCAACAATTGAGTCATTCCATTTTTCATTCAGTTTAACAATTACTAGGTGAAACCCATCCTACGGACGGATGAGTAAATAAATGAATAATGTAAAAATTATATAAATTTGAAATTGTACTTATAAATATAATTTTGTAAATATTAACTTTTATTACTTGTTTTGTTTTTTAGATATTATATGTCACCATTGAAAGATACAATAATTATTTTACATATTTTCAATATTTATCTTACTTCTGATTGTAAATATATATATCTATATATTTTTTAAGAGAACTGTGATTTGTAATCCAAATCTTTACGTGTAATATTTAAGCTCCAATAATTTGAGGGGAAAAGAATCTCCGAATTATTTTATAACCAATCAAAATAGAGCATCTTTCCAAAATAAAAATTGGCGTGTATGCAAATGCACTCTCCATCAGTTTCAGCCTCTTACATTTCGACACATGTGTTTAATGGGTCCACTCAAACTTTATTCAACTAGTTGAAACTTTTCAACTTCGATTAATCCACGTATGTGTTTCATATTATTCAACAACCTCAGTGTGAGGATTAAACTGTTGAATCACCAATTTAACAGCCCCATTGCTCCTAGTCTATGGGCATCTTTTGTTTTAAGCCACCTGAACATCCTCTTATGACACATGTCACACATCAACCCATGAGTTAAGACATAGGACACCCTCAAGTGATCCAGGGAATTGTGATTTGGGACTGAAATTAAATACATCATGATCCAAGTCGGTGGTGAAAGACGTTTTATCATCTTTGTACTGAAAGCATAAATTCTGAAAAACATGGTTGGTTAAAAAAGTTGTGTGGAAATCGCTAGTTCTTGAATCACCAGAAAAAGTTAAAGTCTTTGAGGGATTTGCTATATGCCATGTCACTTTGTTTGACAGATTGACAATAGAATCATTTGTCACTACACTAATCATTTGTCACTACACTGCAAAGACTAAAGTCCCTTAAAATTCTTACTTGGGCTTCTTTAAGGATTTGGGATCACATCCGTGTGAAACTTCATAGGTTAACGCCAGTCTAGTAATTGAATCTGAACAATAAGTTTATGTTTCAATCATTACTACAAAAGTTTTCTACAATGGCAAAGCTTGAAACTTTCAGATTCGATCTTAACTTCTTCAATGGCACGTTACCTAGCTGGTGTGATTCTCAGTGGAAGTTCCTTATATGGCACGTAAGGTCGATGATAATTTTGTGTTTTCAAAATCATCATCTTCTTTGATATAGATTCTTAAACTTTCTTATAAACTTACTGTGCCATCTCTCTTGGATGGTCTTGGTTTCTAGTAGTATGCATGCGCTACGCGCAGGGCGGTTTACTCTTTGTGGTATTCACATAAGTTGCTTTAAGAAATGGCTTGGTTTATTGAAATGTATGTGTTGTATTTGTTATCGTTGCTTTAGCGAGTGTATGGTAATAATTTGGTGTTTGTTTTTTTAAGTTGTAGGTTTTTTCCATGATGGATATTTGTTTGGGTTTAAGTGAGAAGCTTGAGTTTATATATAGATATTGTGTATACGTTTTCTTGACGTAATATATATGTATGAGAAAAATGAGTGCTTAAACGTAAACATAGAGAAGTAAATTTTTTATATAATTGTGTCCAACAGAAACCCACAAAAATTGTTATTGCTAAAGTACATGAAAACAGATGTGATATGATGTTTTATTTTTAGGAACACCATATATAAAATGAAGTATATGATTTTTTTTCATTTGGTTATACAAATATCACTGTTTCTAAGTTTCCAGCGACAAATATTTTGTCATGTGATTGCAGTACCTTATTAGAGAAGCAAGTGGATGGATGGTCAATGATTTGACTGTCATATGCTTGTAGCCTCGTGTGTCTTTAGCAGCTTCGCCGAAATAGGCATGATTGCTTTAGATGGCGTGTGGTGGTTCTTGATAACCGTGCTACTCTTGAGAAGATATCACCTTGGAGGTCTTGAGGGAGGGCTTTGAGTTTTGATAGGGGTTAATCTCCGTGCATTATGTGAAAAATCTTTTTGGAAGAATTGTGTTTTTATTTTAGCTAAAGAGTTCGATTTATATAGTCGAGGAATATGCAATTAAATTTAACATTTCAACTCATGCGTGGTAGTCTTTTTAACTGAGATTATTTTAACTGGGAAGAGCAGGAGATCGCAAGAAAGAAAATAGAAAGAGAGTATAAAGATATCTGCTGGTTGAAGGAGAGACGCAGCGGCCAAAGACCAGAAACTGGCTGATCAATGGACCTCTAACATATCAGATTCACCGAGTTTCTGGAACAGCACATGGTTGCAGGCAGAGGGGCTATTTGTACCAATTATATAAATACAAAATGTAAAATAATCGAATTATACATATGGTTAAAAATTTGGTTTAATATGTTTTACTAAACAAAAATTATCTTAGTTTTAATTAGTGAAGAACTACGTAGGGTCTATATGGTGACCAAGAGAATGAGTGGAAATAGCGAATTTCTTATCGTCCCTTAGAATTTACACTATTTACAAAGAATATTTGTTCTCTATGGTTCCTAAACATTCTTTAAAATTTAAGGAATAATATACTAGAATTGTTTCTTATCAAATTAAGAGAGGAATAAATTTTCCTTCTGCGGAGGTGTACTTAAGCGCTAGTCGGGTTCCATTCGGAGTGTCCAGATTACCTGGATTATCAAAAAAAAAAAATTCCTCTTGTTTTATTCATTTTCATTTATTTCCTTCATATTCCTTATATTTCTTTAATAGTTATCATTTAGAGCCGTAGGCAAACGCGTAATTCAAAGAAATAATTTATGTGAACAAAATAATAACTTAAATTAAAATAATAAAAACATATTACATATATTGTCACTTAATTTTCACACCATATAACTATTTTACTAAATAAAAAAATCTTTCCATTTTTATTTGTTTATAGAATCAGTTAGGTATAGACATTGGAGTACCCATTCAGGTACGGATTGTTTCTTTCAAGTATCAGATTCTTTGGGGTTCTGAAATTAGGCCCGTTTGGATATTATAAATTTATGTGTGGGTTTCGAATTGGATCCTACGGGTTTAGATAATTCGGTTCTGATGTATAGGAACCTAAAAACATCCAAATAAATAATGTATCTGAAACGGGTTCAGAATATTTGTACCAAAAATAACTACATTACCTAATTCAATCCGAATCTTTTGAATTAGTTATATGGCGACACATCTAAAATATATAGCACTATGAAAAATAAATATCAATTTATAAAGACGTAAGAACCAGATGAAGTTCTAGTAATAGTTATTAGTCCTTACTATATTTCCAAAAATTGTCAAAATGACTTTTTAACACGGAAATTTATTTTGATGGTGATGCAAGAGTTATTAATCATTATCATATTTCAAAAGCTTGGCAAAATCTGAATTTTTATAAGGAAAATTATACATATCACAATTATGTTATAGTTTACATTAAAAATGATATAAATTTATTAGTCACTACAATATCTTAAAAGTTTTGAATTTTTTTTTTTATAAAAGAAAGTGTACATATCAATATTAGGTTGATATTATGTCACATTTTTCATTTAGACACATCATATTTTTTATTAAACAATGTTATAGTTTTTTTTATTGAGAATGAACATGGAGAAATAAGCAAATCATTTATCAGATAATGTTTAGCGGATGATGGTACACTATCTAAACTCACAGATATAGTTAAGTCCTACAAAGTATCTAAGCAACAACTTGTACAAACCCAAGATTCTTCTGGCGAAAAAGTTTATGACTTTGAGATAATGACATATCCTAGTTAGCTCACAGAGAATGGTAAGTAGTGATGATTATCAGCTTATATCCTCAGTTAAAAATAATAAAAATAAACTTTTTGGTCAAAAAATAATAAAAATGATAAAATTGGAATTTACTTGATTGAGGTAGAAGCTTACTATTCAAAGCTGCTCTTTTCGAAGATTCGCAGTTTCTTGCGAGTATTTTTTTTTTTAGTAATCATGTTAAATTCATATCATTTTTAAGAGTTAAAATGTTGCTTAGCAATTTATTTGAGCGACAACACAAACATAAAACAACCAATTACAAAAGAACTTAAAAAAGACAGACAAAAAACATAAGCAGAAACAGGGGAGAACTCAAAGCGGCCCTGTGCAGGCAAAGAAGAATTGCAGGAGAGATGGCTGGAGTGTTGGCGAAGGTTTGATGGAGAGGAGCCTGTCCCTGATTTGACGATCCACTGCTGCACGCACGGAGAGAGCAGGTGATACCTGTGAAGTGAAAATCCTCTTGTTCCTCTCTTTCCATATCAAGTAAATGGATGATTGAAACATGAGCTTTATGATGCACCGAGCTGAGCTTATCAGCATTTGCATCCCGATTTGGAGGTGTTATGGTTGTCAAGTGAAACTGGAGTGATTCAACTTGAGGAGACCATGCTGCTGGTAAATTCCATTCTCCACCTGCGGTTGCGTCAGCCACTGATGCTGTAAACCTAAGACGTAGCTGTCGTGGACCAGTGGCTCCAACAAAGTGCAGAAACCTTATTTTACTAGGACAAGTGATATTTATAAAGAATAATAAGAACATAAATCAAAATTACAATACCGAAATAAAAGAATAAAGAATCGAGATGGTTAATCTCTTTCCTTAAATCTTTAAACGCTCCGTAGTGTGACGGTTTCATAGCGCTCAGATTCCGAGGATCTATCGAACCTAATTTTGTGTTGTACTCTCAGACTCAAAATAAATAAATAAATAAATACTAGCATAACTATTCTGAGTGAAAGAATTGTTTCTTAATTGTATGAATGTGTGTTCTAGAGAATATGACTTGCTTCCCTTTTATAATCAACTAAAAGGGTCCAACACTAAGTCATAAGTGGAGCATTGAATCACGTCAAATGTCATAAAGAATATTGATTCCTTTTGACCATTTTCATAACGTTAACATTCAAGAAAAGATATTGTAAATTTGACTAAATCAAACACCAATAACATTTTATTTAATGGGTTATATTTTATATGAAAACAAACATATAAAATTTTCATGAATAAGATTGAAGTATAAATCCACATTCAAACCCAAATATTCATTGTGAGACATTTGCTTGGTTTTATACTTAGCCAAATCTAAAGTTTTATAAATTATAAAACTCTCACATTGGATCTTCATTTCTCATTCACAAAAACTCTTATTTTGACAAGTAGTTACACTACTTCATAGTGTCGACAGCTATTCCGACGAACGTCTTCGGCCGGAATCTTACCGAAAATAGTCTAAAACCATTTCGTCAAAAAACGAGTTCCAACAATCCTCCACATGAATAGAAATGACTCTATACACTAGACGACTCGAAAAACTTGACTTCCTAGACAAGACTCGACAAGACTCAACTAAGGACTTTTGAGAGTACAAAGAAAAATCCATTGCATGATGAGTTGGTAGCAAATTTTCAGCCTTGAACTAGTCTTTGTTAATAGCTATCGGATTTACTCGGCCAGGAAGTGGCCATGATGTCTTGAACCTCTTGGGCTTTGGTGTAAACCTAGACAATAGCTATAACACAACTTCATTCTCTAACAGAACTAGGTTCTCTATTGTGTTCATTTTTGCCGTGAAAGTGCTGGTTAATCATGAGTGAACTTGGAGAATATAGCATTTCCTTCATTCTCCTAGAAACGGCCCCATTTCACACTCACAAGGTGATTTTCCATTAGCTTTGTTTAGAAGAGTATCATGTACTACTCCACTCATATCTCAAAGCTATGGACACAAATCATTAAAAGCTAATGCTTATCATTTATTCCTTACATGTAGCACTGCTTAATCATCATAGGAGCTGGGTATAGACCGAAGTCTTATAGTGCTTTGGGCAGATTTAGTTTGACTTAGTTGTCTTCTTGAACCTATTTCTTGGGATCTCCAGTCAGTTAGGTAGAGTTACCGCCAAACCTCATCTTAATTCACAGGCTACCCATTCCTTTAGATGATATAACAATTTGATCTCATGACACACCTTTAATAAAATGATCCTAGGTTGCCATCACAGTGAACATAATCTCTTGAGATTAGCCGATATCAATTGTCCAATGATTTTTGTCATCTTTTTTTAAAGATACAATTAACCATTATACACAAAACTCAGTGTATGACACTAGTTTTTTTTTTTTTAAATCATATTGTGATAACTATCACTAAGTTATTTTGGCCTCTTGCCAACAACTTTATATGGTAAGCAAAGCTTCCCTCACATTTCTTGAGATAACTCAAAATATGCATATTTGCATTTAACATCTCTTAAGAGTTTAGAAAGTTAATTTACAACCCCTTTAGATTTAAATGAATAAAAAGCAATTTTGAAAATTATTACAATTTGGTTCAGCTTAGTTGGGATCATTGATAGTTCGGTTCAGGTTTTGATACCGTTTAAATGATGTAAAAAAAAATTAAATTTTTTCAAAAAAAAAAAAAAAATTATTACAATTTTCTTATAAAATGTATTTCACTCTTAGAAATTCACATTTTACATACAACTATTTTCAGAGCTCTCTCAAGTTGATTTGTAAATCCAACTTATGTATGATTTGAATTTTTCCAAAATATATTTTTGTTTTTTAGAAAATATACATATCATTACAAGATATTATTTTTACCATCAAAAACACCATTCTATATAGTTATTCTCAACCACATTGACTTTAGAAACTATAATACACGTGTCAGTTTCTTATACATTGGTCTGAAAATTGTCATTATTTTTGCATGGGATCAAAATAATCGAGGTCATCGATTCTCTGTCATTAGTCCTATGCATATAGCACTAGGCACTAACATAACAATCTGATAAACATCAGAATTTGGTATAATCAGACGTGGCAGACCACTACCAACTTAAAGCGTCGACTCCCTAGATTTGTAACCAATAACACTTACGTGTTAATAGAATATAGACATTTCAATAAACATCAAAATTCCAATCTATATAACACACGAGATTGTAAGTGGCAGACCATTCTCAAATTGAGATGTCGACTCACCATACATACCCGTTCTCTCAAATGTTCAACATATATATATGTTCAGTTTAGCCGTTACGTACAAGCGATTGCATGCAGTCAATCTAAATTAATATTAACCAGCTCATATAAAATTAATAAATTAAATATGCAGTTAATAAAAATGACTAAACAACCAAAAAAAAAACATATGAACCAGAACCTTAAAATCAGTAAAGCAAGTCAAAGCATTAACATGCACTATGACTAGTAACGTTTTCTTAATCACCTTCAAGAGGTAGTATTATTTTTGCAAAAAAGGAATGCATTTTTTTTTTCAGAAAACATTTTTTCAAGTTGAAAACAGTGTAAACTAAACCAATGCTTTAAATGCCTTACAACTTTCTCTCTCTGTTCTCTACTAGAAAACTTTAATCGTCATAGTTCGTCTACCATATTTCTTTTTGTTTTTTGAATGTACATATTCGATCTACAGATCGATCTTCTGTTTCCGGTTGCGGATCCTACTTTCGCTTGGCAATTTTTGGTGTGTTTTCGTTCAACCAAATCAGAGCTGTTCTCTGATTTTGCGTTGATACTTTCTCTCTTCATGCAAAATCTAATCGCTAAATCCCGGAACTTATGTTCGTCTTATGGTGCAAGCCGAGTGCTAGATCTCTTCCATGGGGGCGTAATCGTATCTTCCTGTAAAGATATGGTAGGAAGTGGCCCCCTTTGGTTGAAGAATCGAAGGTGTTGGATTCGTCTGGTTGATTTGAAGCAGATTAAGTAAAGTTAGGGTTTCCTTGAAACGTCCTGACATATGATCTGTTTTTAGATCCATCGGATTTTCCCAGGAGTTAAAGATCGGCGACCACTCTGAGATCAAACTATAAGAACCGGCGAGCTTTGTGTGAGGGTTTCAAGGTAGATTCGAAGGAAGCGGTGGAGCTCATGCGTCTTATCCGAAACGTTTGCCGGAGAGATGATCGGAAGATAGACCGCCGGTGAGAAGATTGAAGTCGAGTCGAGAAACTTCTTGTCGTTTCATTACTCAATCCAATAGTTAACACGTGTATCCACGTGTTTGTTTAGGAGGTGTTATTGGTTTATATATTTTGATTGATTTAGAAATCCATATAGTATTTATAAATTCAAGTAAAATATGCAAATCCGGAGGTTTTCTCTTGGATTTGAGTCTTTGTATTTTTAACTAAAAAAATCCAAACAAATCCATTCAAATCCATTATAAAATCAAATATATTAGTAAATCCGTACGATTGAATAACACTGATACATAATTTATTAATCATTAAACCAATAACACATGATTTTAATACATATTTGAAAATCATAGAACCAATAACACTAGGTTTAGTTCGGATTTTCAAATCTATTAAAATACAACAACCAATAACCCCTACTTAATTTTGAAGTTGTCCTCTTTTGTTTTGTAATCAAGTTATAAAATGAGTTGTAATAGGCCTTCGAGTTACCTTGTTTGGGCTATAAGCCTTTAATAGAAATGTTGACAAAAAAAAAAAACCAATGCTTTAAACAAGTCAAGTCAAACCAAAATCAAATACTTAAACTGACAGACTTGTTTTTCTTTTAATTTTGTTAATTTCTGCAATTTAATAAAATCAAATCAAAACACTCAACAAACGCATAGTATGATTCGGATCAGAGCAGTCAACAACTAGCGATCCATGATCATAACTCTTTCTCCTTCTGAATACCTGTATTTTCATAGTACTTCTAACAAATATCAGAATTAGTAAGAGAAATTGATTTTAAAGTATTTTAACTCAGAAACAACTCTAAAAAATAGAGAATAATCTGATTGAATCGAATGATTTTCCATCATAATCATTTCTTCAATTCCGATCCAGCACCTTTTTGTTGATATTGATGGATCTGTTCTTAAAAAACTTTTAACAAATATCAGTATTGTTAGTGCAAAAGCATAAACAGTATTTAAAGATTTAAGAGTATAGGAACCTTATTTTACTACCATAGGACAACTGATATTTGTAAAGAATAATAAGAACATAAATTAAAATTACAATATCGAAATAAAAGAATAAAGAAGAATTGCAGAGTCGAGATGGTTAATCTATTTCCTTAAATCTTTAAACGTCCCGTAGTGTTACGGTTTCATAGCGCTCAGATTCCCGAGATACAACTATAACATTGTTTCTGTTTACCATCACCGAAAAACAGAATCTATCGAACCTTTTGTGTCGTACTCTCAGACTAAAAAAAAAAGAAAATACTAGCATAACTATTCTGAGTGGGAGAATTGTGTCTTGATTGCATGAATGTGTGTTCTAGAGAATATGACTTGCTTCCCTTTTTTTTTTTTTGACATCAACTTGCTTCCTTTTTATAATCAACTAAAAGGGTCCAACACTAAGTCATAAATGGACCATTGAATCACGTCAAATGTCATAAAGAATATTCATTCCTTTTGACCATTTTCATAACGTTAACATTCAAGAAAAGATATTGTAAATTTGACTAAATCAAACACCAATAACAATTTCTTTAATGAGTTATATTTTATATGAAAACAAACATATAAAATTTTCATGAATAAGATTTAAGTATAAATCCACATTCAAACCCAAATATTCATTGAGACATTTTGCTAGGTTTTATACTTAGCCAAATCTAAAGTTTTATAAATTATAAAACTGTCACATTGGATCTCCATTTCTCATTCACAACAACTCTTATTTTGATAAGTAGTTACACTACTTCATAGTGTTTACGGTTATTCTGCCGAACGTCTTCGTCCGGAATCTTACCGAAAATGGTCTAAAACCATTTCGTCAAAAAACGAGTTCCAACACAAAGTCAATTAGAAGACCCCGATCATTCCAAGAGTCAAACCAGAACATAGCAGTTTGGCCATTTCCCACTTCAGGAAATCGACCAACATATCTTTGATTTGGATCATACTTCTAACAGTTTTAGATAGTCCAGGAGAGTCTTCCATAATCCAAAATGGCTTCCTGTGAAACACGTTTGTCTTCAGCCAACTAACCCAAAGAGACCTTATATTTGTAAACAGGTTCCACACATGCTTAAGTCTGAAAACCATCTCAAACTCTTCCAGCAATCTGATACCCAAACCACCTTCCTTCTTAGGCTTACATATGTCTTTCCAAGCTACGCCTCTCTAGCAGATGAAGACTTGTTTTTCCATAAAATTGCTGCACAAAGAGAGTCTATTTTGGCATAGAACAACTTTGGCAAGACAAACACAGAGCTCCAGAAATTGACTTTTCCATAAATCACCGAGGTGATCAACCTTATTTGCGAATATCTTTATTTTTATATGGTAGTTTCTTTAAAATACTATTATTTACGAATTATTCTGCTAATAAACGTCACGATAGTTAAGTATGGTTTTGTCAGATGTCTTGAGTAATAACTAATAAGAATAGTATGTCTCGCAAGAATGTATAGAGGCGATTTCTTGAGAGAATTTTGAGGAATTTCCAGAGAAAATCAAATGGCAACGACGAAGCTTCAAGCTCTCTGGAATCACCCAGCAGGACCTAAGACAAGTCAGTCCGATCGAATACTTTACTTTGTTTTCCTAGCGTTGACTTTTTAGATTCTTGCTCTCTGTGAGACTTTGATCATCGACTTTTTGATTATTAAGCGATGCATAATTTTTTTTTGTATTTTCCTTTATAAACGAGTTTCTCTCTGCATCAGTTCAAAGTTTTGAACCTAATGATGTATTGATAATTGATATGTCATATGTTGCTATGAACCTTGACTATGTAGAAATCTTGATTGATGGTATACCCTTTCCTCGAATATAGGTTTGATGATATCTTGATAATATCCTGAGTTTTAATTGAGGGCTTCCTCCAAAAAAATGCACTTTAAACCATCTCTAATAACTTGATTTTATATCAATATGCAACATCGAAATCGCGTGTATTTCTTAAGTGGATTCTAATTTTAATCAAGAAAATGCATACATCGGTTAGTTTGATCACAACCTGAATTGTTAAATTGTTTTGTGATAATTTCAGTTCATTTCTGGGCTCCAACTTTCAAGTGGGGTATAAGCATTGCTAACATTGTAGACTTTCAGAAACCTCCGGAGACACTTTCATACCCTCAACAAATGGGTATATACTCTTCTTATGTCCTTCATGTTCTTGTGTCCGGCTCTGTATTTCTTTACTCTGTATAGTCTCTTACAGCTTTCTTCTATGTTCATATAATTCCTCATATCACTTTGATTATGCCTCTATCTTCTGTATGCTCTCTATATTGTTCAGTGATCACAACCACTGGACTCATTTGGTCACGCTACAGCACTGTAGTCACTCCGGTATGATGGCTTTTAAGACTCCTGATGGTATCTATATATATTTACATTTTTTTTCCTTTGCTCATGTTCTAAATCGTTAGTGGATGACTAGCAATATCATCGGTTGGGTATCTTGTATAGTATGTTAACTATAATAATAATAATAAAAGTAAGTTATGAATGAAATTTTAAGAACAAAGAAAATTGAACCATTCTTAACTTGACACTAACTTTAAGAGTTTCTCATAACTGTTTGGGAGTATTTCAAGCAATATACTTTTCTTGTTTTCTTTCTTTGTTTTTTACTCTTTTTTAATGTAAAGAACTTATGAGAGATTCAACAAGATACGCCGCCTACTAATTATTCTCTTATGATTTTGTTATTACAGAAAAACTGGAATCTTTTTAGCGTTAGTCTTGCTACTGCAGCGACGGGTGTATACCAACTTACTCGTAAAATCAAGTAAGATTTGCATTAACAATCCTTTCTTCTAATGGACAAAGCTTGATTGCAACTTACATCATGGTTTCAAACTTCACGAATGAGGCTAATACCTTTTGTTTTTCTTTGTGGTTTACAGACACGATTATGCATCTGAAACAGGCCATGTTGTTGCCAAAGAATGACGATGATGAAGCCATTGTGATTCTTAAATAAATAAATAAAGATTATTCAAAGATATCATCATGTCAACGCTTGCTTTTGTACGATGACTGTATTAGTTTCCCACACACTTTATTACAGTTCCTTCATCTTATCTGGAGTCTGAACCACAAGAAGAACATCAAACTGACACAAACTAGAGCGTCTTGGAGAGTCAAAGCGTTGCTTCAAGACTTCGAGGTGGTGCTTCTCTCCATCAGACACATTCAAACGTAGAACAAGATTCTTGAGTGATGTCGCGTTGCCTAGAAAGTATCTAACCACTTCCTCTTCTCTTGCTTTCTCCGTGATCGGGCTTTCAATATCAACATATTCAAGAGAAGATACCAAACAAAAAGACAGCACTTTCGAAAAACTATTTACCACTGCCTCTAAATTATTACCCTTAACCAGTTTCTGCAACCACATAAAAATTGACAAAACAAAACCAAAAAAAAATTAATAAGCAGATGAACAAACAAAAAAAAAAATAATAAGCAGATGAACAAACAAAAAAAAACTTTCTTGGGTAAGAAGTTTCAAAGTTTAAAGCAAAAGTCATTACCAAGGTCAAGTGTCTTAGATTCGGGCAGCTCTCAAGAACGAAGGGTAGTAACTCAAAAGAGTACTCTAACCAAGTAGTAGCACGCAGACGGCTCAAGTTACGAAATTTAGGTAGTGGGTTCATGCCCTGGAGACAATAGATTAACTGCAAGCAAAGAGAAAAAGTCAATATAACAGAGAGAGAGAGAGAGAGAGAGAGAGAGAGAGAGAGAGAGAGAGAGAGAGAGAGAGAGAGAGAGAGAGAGAGAGAGAGAGAGAGAGAGAGAGAGAGAGAGAGAGAGAGAATAGATTAGAGCTTTGGCCTAAGTTTGATAACATACCCCAAGAGTATACCATGAGAGTGTCATATCTTTTACGGCTGAAAAATTATTGATCAGATAATAGATGATATTTCTTTCGGAAAAGTCATAATCCTTCGGCTCAAAGACAACCTCAATGTCAACCTTGACATGGTCACTCAAGCCTCGGCGTATCAAGAACCACATCGTGAGGAAATATAACATGTTCTAAGCACATAACCTTGAGACAAGGTAAGGAAAGAGACTCAAAATCATTCAGCTTTACGGAATAGAGCTTTAAGGATACCAGTGCCTCACACACGGGAAGGGTTAAGGGTATCTCAGTGTCCTTATAACACACGACTTAAAAAATATGTTGAATCTTGTGCTTGGTTACTTTATCAAGGCATGGCTCATAAAGAGAGGCATCTTTGTCAGAGTCATCTTGTTCAATAATGCATAGCTTGAATTCACTCAAGCTCTTGAAATTTAGAAGAAACTCGTTGATGAAATCCACACACACTTTGTCACTTGGGAAATCTGAGCTCACTAAATCTAAACTAGGAACCCACTTCCAGAGACCTCTCCATCTGGAAGACAAAACACTTGTACAAACAGCTTCCTTAGTCGTAAGAAAGCTGAGTATATGACATAGCAAGGAGTCAGGTAATAAGCTTATTCTATCTTTCCATATGCTTGCACTCTCTTCAAGTGACATTTGTAAGAGACCCAACCTGATATTACAAAAAAACGTTATCACAAATTCAAGATATAATAATTGGAAACCCTAACTTTTTTTTTTTTTTTGGCTGACCAAAAGCTAACAAACCCTAAGTGTCAAATAATAATGCAAAATCATTAGTAGGATCGTCAAAAAAAAAAATTATTGACGTATCATTCATCAGATTGGTGAAGTGGAAACTAACAAGTTACGGACTGCGGAATATCGACCGTTCCAGACTTCAAGCGTAGAAGAACTTGCCGCCGGTTCTGTAATACTTTTATCAGTGGATCCAAACTTCTTGATTGTGAGTGTCAACATTTTTATAAGAAATTTAGTTGCCCATTCATCGTAGGGTGAAATAGTCTTGCGCTCTGTATCGGTGTTTGCTTCCGTTATAGACATCTTCCACAGATAAGATCAAAGAACAAGCGGAGACATGAAAGAAGGCTAGAGTACCAGACACGAAATAACTTCGACTCTATTCTGAATAGCTTGAATATGGGACTTGACCTAACTTAATGTATTTATTTATACAGCTCTATACAAGGCCGGTATTGGGCTAGCGCCCGTCAGCCAGGGTTTAGGCGCAAGATTTATATATATATATATTGTAAAAACACCAAACTTCAAAGGATCTAAGGGCTTCTAATGATTTTAGAAAAATAAGAAAAATACAAAATTAAGAGAAAGAATATCCATAAGTTCTTGATTAAGTCTCTGAAATTAAGATTTAACTTAGGGTTTGTTAGCTTGATTAGAAAAAATAGTTTAATTAAGACTAACTTTGTGATAACGTTTAATTAGAAAGAATATCCATAAGTTCTCTGATTTAATTTCAGAGATTTAACTAAGGTAGAATCTAATTAGTTTAATTATTTAATTTTAATTAAAATTTAATAATTTACTTATAAGATCTTAAAATAATACTCCATTCGTTTCACTTTATTTGTCGTTTTAGACTTATGCACACTGATTAAGAAAACATTTAATTTTGTACATTTTCAAAATAAAAACATCATTACCCATACATCTAACCATATTTCAACCAATAAAAAAATAAAAAAAAAAATCTTATTAATAAATGTTGCATTGAAATCATAAAACAACACTTATTTTGAAACAAAAATTTTCGACATTTAAATTGAAATTGGGAGTAATATTTTGGTGTTAATAACTTTCTTTCAAGAACTCATGCGTTAACGTTACTTTAATCTTAAACTATCTCAAACATAAAAATATTAATAATCTAAATTTAAGTTAATAAATAATTAAATTTTAAATCATTAAATAAGCTCAGCAAATCAGAAAGTAACGCATGTAACTAAGTCTAAATTTTTTTTGTTGGAGTTCTGATTCAAGAACTTTTTTTTTCTTTTTCTTTCTACTTTTCATAATTCTTTTTAGTTAAATAATCATTATATATTCTTACATTTTTTTATCGACTAATAATTGCATTAATAATAGAAAGAAAGGGGCTCAGCCCAAACCATGGCCATTACGGATTCAAGTTGAAAAGAGGAGCCTACGGCAGACGAAGGATTACGAAGAACCGACTTCGAAAACAAATCAGCTCTCATATTTTTTTATCGAAATACGAAAGAGAAAGAGATAGATGAAAACAAAGCTGTGAAGGCTTTGATATCAACTACAATACCAAAGATCTGGCACTAACGAGCGTATGATTGTCCGTAAAAACCGATAGACTTTCAAGACCGATAGAGATTGCATGTCGGAGGCTTGATCTACAGGCGAGGACTTCTGCTATAAGAAGGGAGAACTTTTATAGGCGAGGGCTTCTGCTTGAGATACTCTTACATAATTGTTTAAATATCTCCATTGGGGTTGCCTTTATAATATACTAGGTGATGATCCGCGCCCTGGATGAATGGATTAAAAGACATTATAAATTTTAATCTATAACTACTGAAAAGGTTAAAAGAAAAAGTGGCATATTATACAAGGTATAAATTAGCAGAAGTAACGTTTGATATACAGATTAATGAAAAAAAAAACAATTTGGGATTGAAAATTAACTGGAGTTTTCAGTCAAAAAAAGTTTACTCGAATATTCGGGTAATGATAATCTTATTATGGTCGAGAAACGGTAATTTTCCTATTATCTAAGTTGTATCGTTATATTTTATTAAAATTATACTGGTTCCGGGGTATATAAAGATTGTAAAAGAATAAAAATAAATTGAAGTAAATAATATTAGTTGGAAAGAAAAAGCGAAAAAAAGTAAATAATTTCACTACAAGAAAACGTGCCCATAACAACGAAGATTTACGACGAAAATATTTCGTCGTAAATTTACATGGTGTTTACAACGCAGTTACGAGGAATCCAACTTTCGTCGTAAACGCCATGTAAATTTACGACGAATAATGTTCGTCGTAAAATCTATGTAAGTTTACGACGAAAGTACGTGGAATGAGAAATACGTCGTAATCATTACATCGACATTACAACGAAACATGTTACCGTTATATTTAGGTGAAAACGTGTATTCAATATGCTTTAACTTACCTAATTTCGTCGTAAAGTCGTTGTAAATATTATGTTAAAACCATGTAAAATCCATGTAAAACATTCCTTGTAAAATCGTTGTTATATTTCAACTACACAACTCGAAAATTTCTCTATATATATGTCATTTCCCACAACTCTCTTCCTCACAACACACAAACGGAAAAAAAAAAATCCGAAAAAATCAGAAAAAAAGGATTTCAAAAAAAAATCTAAGAAAAAAATGGCCGGTGGCGGTAGTATTTACGAGTTACGGAGTTGGATGTATTTGCACAAAGATTCCGACGGGAGGGTGACGAACGCATTTCTGAGCGGGCTAGAGACATTCATGCACCAGGCGGGCTGTACACCGATCACGCAAGAAAGCGTAAGATGTTCTGCCCCTGTCGGAAATGCAAGAATTCAAAATTTGCACGTAGTGAAACTGTATGAAAGCAATTAGTAAACAGAAGATTTACACCACAGTACTACATTTGGTATCAACATGGAGAGGGTTATGGGGGAAATGAAGCTAGTAGTAGTAATAATAATTTTGAGGATGGTCATCATAGTGAAAAATCGAATCATTTGCATAATGAATATAATTATCATCAAGATCAGGAGCAGATGGTATATCATGATAGGGTTCAAGATATGATTAGTGATGCATTTTTAGAAACAACTACAACAATAGCCGATGGAACTGGAAATGCAGAAGAACCTAATTTGGATGCAAAAAGGTTTTATGAAATGCTAGATACTGCAAATCAACCAATCTACACTGGTTGTAGAGAAGGTCTCTCTAAATTGTCTCTAGCAGCTAGGATGATGAATATTAAAACGGATCATAATTTACCTGAGAATTGCATGGATGCATGGGCAGAGTTGTTTAAAGAGTATTTGCCAGAAGACAACGTGTCTGCTGAATCTTATTATGAGATTCAGAAATTGGTTTATAGTCTTGGGTTGCCTTCGGAGATGATTGATGTTTGCATCGACAACTGCATGATCTACTGGAAAGAAGATGACAAGTTAGAAGAGTGTCGATTCTGCAAAAAACCACGATTCAAACCGCAAGGCCGTGGGAGGAATAGGGTACCGTACCAAAGGATGTGGTACCTACCAATTACAGACAGATTGAAAAGATTATATCAATCTGAGAGGACTGCTGCGTCGATGAGGTGGCATGCGGAACATGTCCAGAGAGATGGTGAGGTTGCACATCCATCAGACGCAAGAGCGTGGAAACATTTCAACAAGGTACACGCAGATTTTGCTACAAATATTCGGAATGTCTATCTTGGGTTATGCACCGATGGATTTAGTCCATTTGGAATGTCTGGTAGACAATATTCTTTGTGGCCAGTCATTCTTACGCCGTACAATTTACCGCCGGATATGTGCATGGAACAAGAATTTCTATTTTTGACCATATTAATCCCTGGGCCGAAGCATCCAAAACGGTCTCTTGATGTTTTTCTTCAACCGTTGATAGAAGAGCTAAAGCAATTGTGGTCAGAAGGGGTGAGGACGTACGATTGTTCCTTGAAAAACAATTTTACGATGCGAGCAGTTCTGCTGTGGACGATAAGTGATTTCCCTGCTTATGGGATGTTGTCTGGCTGGACAACACATGGAAGATTATCTTGTCCATATTGTCTTGGATCGACGGATGCTTTTCAACTGAAGAATGGTAGGAAGAGTTGTTGGTTTGATTGTCATCGTCACTTTCTTCCACTTGCCCATCCGTACAGAAGAAATAAGACATTGTTTCGGCACAAAAAAATTGTCAGAGACGGTCCTCCTCCATATCTCACCGGCCAGCAGATCGAATCAGACATTGATTATTACGGAGCTCAGGAAACAGTTAAAGTTGGAGGAAATTGGCATGTTCCTGGAAATATGCCTGATGGGTATGGTGTCCCTCACAATTGGCATAAGAAGAGTATATTTTGGGAGCTACCCTATTGGAAGGATCTTCTCTTACGCCACAATCTGGATGTCATGCATATTGAGAAGAACTTTTTTGAGAACATCATGAATACATTACTTAACGTCCCTGGGAAGACAAAAGATAACAAAAAGTCAAGGATAGACTTACCTGATATTTGCTCAAGAAGTGAGTTACATATCAAGAGCAATGGAAATGTTCCTGTTCCCATCTTCCGGTTGTCATCAGAAGCCAAAACAACCTTGTTTGACTGGGTTGCATCAGAAGTTAAGTTTCCTGATGGTTATGTTTCAAATCTGTCAAGATGTGTTGAACGAGGTCAAAAGTTTTCCGGAATGAAGAGTCATGATTGTCATGTGTTTATGCAACGACTACTTCCATTTGCTTTTGCCGAGCTCCTTCCAGCAAATGTCCATGAAGCACTTACAGGTAATTATAATTTTATAATATATATATACATATGTTATGAAATGTTATTAATTTGATTACTTTTGCAATATACAGCCATCGGCGCATTTTTCAGAGATCTTAGCACACGTACGTTTAAGGAAGAAGTCATCGAACAACTTCATCATAACATTCCGATCATATTGTGCAACCTGGAGAAGATATTTCCTCCTTCATTTTTTGACGTCATGGAGCATCTAGTTGTCCACCTACCGTATGAAGCATTGCTTCGTGGACCTGTTCACAACGGATGGATGTATCCGTATGAGCGACAGATGAAACATTTGAAGGGGAAAGCAAGAAATCTTGCAAAGGTGGAAGGTTCAATAGTTGCGGGGAGTTTGACAGCCGAAACATCTAACTTCACATCATACTACTTTGCTCCAACTGTTCGTACGAGAAAAAGAGTTCCTAGAAGATATGATGATGGTGGAGTACCGACATCATATCCAATTGATGGTGTTCCTGACATTTTCTGCGAAATTGCACGGTTTGGTGGTAAAACGAAAGAAGTATGGTGGTCATGTGAAGAGGATAAACATAGTGCCCACACTTATATTCTGCTCAACTGCGAGGATGCAGTGACCCGTTACTTTGAAAGGTAAATATTTTTGTGAATGTTAATTATATGAATTGAAGTTAATTATGTATGACTTGATTATTTGTTTAATTTGCAGCATGTTTGTATCTCAAGTTGAAGAAGCAATACCAGGAATATCTGCAACTGATGTGGACACACGTAAAGATAAGCACTTTGTCAAGTGGTTAAAATCACAGGTACGTAATATATCTCATACATTGATTAATTAAGTAAGTGTTTTGATACTTCAATATTAATTAAGAATATCTGCTTTTTGCAGGTTGATTATGACGATCCTTATTATCCCGTATGGTTTCACGAATTGGTTCAAGGTCCAGTTGCAAAGGTCACCACATCACCTATGTATTTCACACGAGGATTTACCTTTCACACATACGAGTATGGGAGACATCGGGCAACGAGTAATTCCGGAATATGTGTGAAAGGTGAAACGGACTTTACGGGATCTTGCAGGAGATTATTGAAGTGGAATTTCCGGGGTTATTGAAGTTAAAATGCGTCCTCTTCAAATGTGAATGGTTCGATCCTGTTGTGAACCGAGGGATTCGGTATAACAAATTTGGTGTTGTGGATGTCAATTTTGGGAGAAGATACAACAAATTTGAGCCTTTCATTTTAGCTTCATAAGCCGAGCAAGTTAGCTTCCTTCCTTATCCTCGGCTTCGAACTTCTGGGATAAACTGGTTAGCTGCTATCAAAATTACACCTCGTGGACGCATTGTCGCTGGAGAAGAACCGCCCTTGCAAGAAGAAGACGCTATCAGTGAAGTTGAGGTACCAGAACAACCAACTGATGAAATCCTTTTGATCGACCCGCAAAACTTTCAATATGAAGATATTCCCGAAGATGCGACAGATGAAGGACGTGAAGACGAGTTCGAGAGAAGCGACGATGATGATTGTAATGATAGTGATGAGAACGAAAACGATTTAGAGTGATGTAATATTGATGAGAACGAAAACGATTTAGAGTGATGTAATATATGCAACAAATGTTGTATTTCCCTATTGTAACGTATGTTTAAAGAAATATTGGTTTTTTACCATTCTAATGTATGTGTAACAAATGTTGTTTTATATAATATGTATTTCTTTAGTTTTTAAAAAATTATTTGGAGTTTTAGGGTTTTAGAGTTTAAGTTGGAGAAAGAGCAAGAAGTAGTAGAGAAGAAGATATGATGTTAGATGATATGTGACTTTGGGGTTTAGGGATTTCATTCTCGGTGTTTAGGGTTAAGCGTTGTAAAATCGTCGTAAATGGTTATCTATTCCACGTAATTTTGTCGTAAATGGAAAAACGCGGGCCTGGTAACTTCGTCGTAAATCGAAAAACGCGGGCTTGGTAACTTCGTCGTAAATGAAAAAATGCGGGCCTGGTAACTTCGTCGTAATATTACGTCGCGTTTACGACGAATCCTTTTCTATATATTGAGACGCCGAGACGAGGCTTCCTCGTTCATTCCTCCCAAACTCCTCTCCTCTCCCTCTTAGGTACACTCTCTTTCTTTTTTTTTTTTTTTTAAAGTTAGTTTAGGTGATTATTAGTTAGGTAATTAGTTTAGGTGATTAGTTAGGTAATTAGTTTAGGTGATTAGTTAGATGACGGAATACTATAGTTTAGGTGATTAGTTAGGTAACTGAATAATTTTTTAATTATGTCGTCATAATTGATTAAATTTATTTAAATTTTTTTTAGATGGCTCCTAGAAGGAAACCAGCAGCACCTACTTATGCCCAGTTGTTTGGCGATGGTTCCGGTACATCTTCTTCCGGTCCATCGTCTTCCGATGCAGTTCCAGACTCTCAGACTTCTCAGAGAGTTTTTTCGAGTCCTCCTCTTCCACCGCAGATGCCTCCACCTCCTCCTCCAGCGGCTGCACCTCAGCCTGTCCCAGAAGGTGCAGTTCATCCGGATTTGCGTGTGCCTTCATATGCTCCCTTCGCGAGATATACGGTGGAGGATTTGCTTGCCCAGCCTGGACGGGAGGGTTTGGATGTTCTAGACCCCGATAGACCCCGAGGAACTTATTGGTAAGTTATTAATTTTTATTACATTAAAATTTAAATTATTTTTATTTTCTAACGGTTAAATTGTTTTTTTTCAGGTTTGGGGCTAACAACCGTGTTACCCGGAGCGTTTTGGCGACGATTAAGGGTTACTACGACGGGGCATATCCGAACTGGAGGAAAACACCAAATCACGTTAAGATCATGTGGTTTAAATGTTTTGAGGTAAGATTTTTAAATTTAATTAAATTTTCACTTTTAAATATATATATATATTTTTAATATTTATTATTAATTGTAATTTTTTCAAAATTTGTTTCACCAAAAGTGGCATTGGTCTTTGGGGATCATCGAGAGGGTGAAGGCGGAATTCGTTGCAAAGCAAAGATCCTCCTCTGCAACACAGTCTCCGATTGGAAGGACAAGTGGGAGATCTACGGGTATGAGGGAAAGCCCACTGAGCTCACGACGGATGTGTGAGATGGCCTCATCGCCTATTGGGAGCACCCCTCTTCGATCAAAAAGGCCAATTCGTGCTCGGCTTCTCGAAGGACGAAGGATAAAGATGGTCATTTGCCCATGCTTCACAGAACCGGACAAAAACCTCATGCATGAGTCCGTCTAGAAGCTGTAAGTTTTGTTTTAAATATATATTTTAAAATATTCAATTAATATAATTTATAATATTTAATTTAATTTTTTTTGTAGTTCGAGAAGACGGGAGTCTTACCATCTCTGTCTGACCTATTCAAGATGACTCACGCCACATCCGACGGAGTTTTTGTGGATCCTGCATCTGAGAAACTCTTCCAAGCAGTGGCTGGTCGGATTGAAGAACGGGAGACGCAACTAACCCGGGAGTCTCCCGATGGATTACCAGTCACATTGTCCACCGAAGAGGTCGACAGAATCTTCGAAGAGGTACAACTTAAAATTTTTGTTTACATTATTTTAAATATTTTAACATAATTAACTATATTAATATATGTTTTGATTTTATAGGTGGCTCCTAAAAAGAAGGGACGGATAGTCGGTATAGGCTCTGTTAACGAAGTTGCAAGGGCAACTTCGTCATACACTTCGAGACGGGATGAAGAGACTACTGAGATGAAGGCTCGAATGGATAGCCAGCAGGTTCGTTTAGACTCTCTTGAGGATTTGCTAGACGTGATGGCCTTGGAAAACCCGGTTATCCAGAGAATGTTGAGTGAGAGACGAGCCGCTCTTGGGTTGCCAGTACGAGATCCCCAAGAGTCCGATCCAACCCGTCAACAGCCGAGCAACCCGATCAACTACTTCGAGAATATGTAGTTTTTTTTATATTTCTGTTTGTATTATGAATTTAAATATTATTGTATGACTTTTTAAATGACTTTTTAAAATATGTTTTTCAATTTCATATTTTGTTTTAAAATTTAAATTATTTTAAATTCTGAATATTAAATATAAATTAAAATTTATTATATACTAATTAATAATAATATAATAAGAAACGATGTAAACTCCTTGTAAATATTACATGGAGTTTACATCGAATGTTTACGAGTGATTAACATCGAAAGATTTACGAGGGTTTTACATCGAAATGTTTACGAGTGATTTACAACGAAAGTATTTACGTGTGCTTTACATCGAAATCATTACGTGGGCTTTACGACGAAATCTTGCGTGTCGTTTACGACGAATTCTTTCCCTGCGCTTTACGAGGAATATATTTCGTCGTAAACGTAACGAGTCGTTTACGACGAAACCTCCGTTACGACGGACGTTTAACAATGAAACATCTTTCGACGTTAATTCGTCATAACACCCCATTTACGACGAATTTACAACGAATACTGCCCTAGTAAAAAATATGTTTTCTTCTTGTGTTTGAATATACAAATTTAGTGGGGTGATTAGGACTCTAATTTGTAAAAGTGGCTCATTATTGAACCTTAATATTGATTATCACTCAAAATACATATGAGCCTCTTTTAATTTATCTTTTATTTTTTAAAAATATTTTTAATTTATTTTTACTCTTTTACCATAAAATCTGAAATTTAATTACAATCGCATGGAGAATAAAGCTGATACTTGAACATTTAAAAGACAATAGTAAACTTAAAATAAATAGTTGTTATCAATAAAAGACAGCAATTGCATACTGAAATAAACTATAACTCCATATTAAAAAGGAATATAAATAGTGTATATTTTAGTAACAAAATGAGTTTATACACTCATGAACATACCAACACAAAACTTTGGATGAGAAAAACCACGAATGATCCAATGGAAGTTGGCTAGACAAATGTAGTTACAATCATTATATATGTATGGTAGTATTGAAGCATAAACGACCTCCGTTATATATATGTACCAATACTCTTACGTCATTAATGAAATAGTCAACAAAAAAATGAAAATATATATCAATAAATGAAAACTACCTATATGCCATAATCTAAGCTCTCGAAACGAAGATTTTCCTATATTAATATATACTAATTTCTATGCTTTTCCAAGTAAGACAGTATCACAGTGAGTGATAACATCTCTGAATATTTTCTATAACCACATGATATATAGGATTTCCTCTTTTGCAATAAAAAATATTCAGGAATAAAGTGAAGAGAATATTTTACTAATTAAACGGGCAATTGACTTGCCTATAATCAAGTTGATTGTTGCTATGATTGACTAATAGCATCTGTAGGAATATATTACATTCAATGTATATTTAGCCTGATGATCAATTCAATATTTTAAAATTGCTTCTGGTATGAGTGGTCATAGTTACCCAAATTTGATTCATATATTTAATGTTACAATAATGACAATGATTCATAATCAACGTAATGTGTGAAATACCGGTAGGCGATCCACACTTTGACCAGATTTAAAAATAATATGGATACTAGATGATAACTCGCGCGTATGCGCAGGGTGAGTTCTTATAATAATATTTGTTTATGAAATGATTTTAACATTTTGTAACACTAAAATCTTTATCGATTATAAAATGATGAATACAAATGTTGGTCTCTTAAATATATCATCGTCGTTGAAGAGTTAACATATTACATATCATTTTAATTATTTTTAAGACTTCATATGCACAAAACAAAATTAAGTTTTGTGGCTAACACAAATCACCAAAACCAAATAGGCAACATCAATTGTATAATGACGAAGTAAGATTTGGTTTTCTTCTCTCGATTAGTTTACTATTGACTCTCCATAAGTGATTTATTTTTCTAACTCTATAGAATTGTGCTTTCGTTCTCGTCTTTATTTCATTGATATGAGTTAAGTTTCTTTTTTAACTTCTTTTATGAGGTCAGTGAATTATATAAGTGTCAATTAAAAAAATGGACATTTGTAAAAATTAGTTTCACTCCATATACATATCTATGAATCAAAATTTTGAAAAAAATCACTGGCAAACTATATTAACAGGTTAGTGTTCAAATCTAATATATCAAGATGTTATAGACTATAAGTGCAGACTCGAAATATAAATGTTTGTCTAGTATATATTCACCACCTCGGTCTAAAAATCATCTAATTAGAACAACTAAACAAATTACTTATTTCACCAATTCAAGTAATATTTGAATCCGAACGGGTAATATCGGAACCCGAATGGATATCCGAAGATAACCAAACATAAGTATACTTAACTCTATATTTCTAGTTTATTTCTCACTTTTTATTCAAAATATTTATATTAATGATTCTTTTGCTCAAAATTAGATAATATATATATAATTATTGACAAAATCATTTGTTACTCACTTAAAATACATATCAAGTTCTTGTTTCTTGCATTAACAAAAGTTGCATCTAAAATTTCAAAAAACAATTAAATTAGTGTCTTTCTATTTTTAAAGTTTTATCTCCAAACCTATTAATAGTTTAATCTTTTAAAAATTAAATAAATAACCGTTATGTTAAAATATATTTTAAATACAAAAAAATTAAATAATAAATAATTTATTTATTTTTTCTTCAAAACTTAAATATCCAAACCCGACCCAAAATATTTGAACCCGAACATAAAATACCTGAACCCGACTCGGAGTGTAGAAATACCCGAACGGGTTCTAACCTTTATACTGAAATATTCGATACAAACCCGAAAGTGTATCCAAATGGCCACCCCTATGATATATGATCATTTGTATCTTGCTTGAAAAAAAAATATAAACCATTGATCACAAAATTTTTAATGTGGGACTTTTATCATTTTTAGTAATTTATAATCGTTTTTAAAAATTCAAAATATAACATAAAAGAAAAAATCTAATTGTTTTTATTATATGCTTAATGTGATTATTTAATTTCTTTTAATATTATAAAATTAAACAAAAAAGAGAGAGGTTAGAATTTTTTTAATCAAATATGTATTATTCATAATCATTAATTATCATATATATGCTAACAATATTAGGTAATTTCGTAGCTTTTATTTAAGGAAAGAAAATATTCTTTTGTATACTATTAATTAATTTTATAGTTAGTTTAATAAAAAACATAGTATATGTTTATATGGACCGACTTATTTTTCTAACAATTCTAAGAATCATTCTCGTGATGACACGTGGTTACGAAAACATGTTGTAATGCTCCAGGATTAATATACAGGGGATTGGCTTGTGTATTATGTTTCTGACATTTAGGTGACGGTTTCTACGCGCCTGAAGTATTCATACCTTTTTATAATGGTAATAAATAAATAAAAATACATACACTACAAGAAAATATATTTTTTACGAGGGCAATTCAATATTCCTTGTAAATTCGTCGTAAAAGGGGTGTTACGACGAATTAACATCGAAAACCGTTTCGTTGTTAAACGTCCGTAGTAATGGAGGTTTCGTCGTAAACACGTGGTAACGTTTACGAGGAATGCTTTCCTCGTAAAACGGAAGGGAACAGTCCGTCGTAAATGAGACGTAAAATTTTGTTGTAAAGTACTCGTATTATTTCGAGGCAAAGTACTCGTATTATTTCGATGTAAATTCCATGTAACATTTACGAAGATTTTACAATGATGCCCATGTAAGCTCCACGTAAACGTTACGACGATGTTAGGAGGATTTCGTTGTAAATTTCCTGTAAAGTTTACAACGAATTTACATCGTTTCTTACCATTTAATATTAAATTAAAATAATAATATTATTTAAAATTTGAAATTTTAAAAATTTTAAATATAAAATGAGATATGAAAATGAAAACATATTTTTTAAAAATATTTAAAAGTCATAACATAATATTTAAATTCATAATACAAATTGAAACAACAACAAAAACTACTACATATTATCGAAGTAGTCGGTGGCGGTGCTCGGTTGAGAACGGTCTGGATCGGCATCTTCGGGATTTCGTATTGGTATCCCGAGAGCTGCTCGTCTCTCATTTAGTGCTCGCTGCATAGTCGGGTTTCCCACTGTCATCACGTCCAACATATCCTCAAGAGAGTCTAAACAATCCTGCTGGCTATCCTTTCGAGCTCTCATCTGAGAGTTCTCTTCATCCCGTCTCGAAGCTTATAACGAAGTTGCCTTAGCAACTTTGTTAACAGAACCTTTGCCCACTGTCTGTCCCTTTTTTCTAGGAGCCACCTATAAAAACATATTAATATAGCTAAATTTTATCAAATAGTTAAATTTATTTAAATAAATTTATAAAGTTTTACCTCTTCGAAGATCATGTCGACCTCTTCAGTGGTCAGTTTGACGGGTAATCTATCGGGAGACTGCTGGGTTAATTGCATCTCCCGCTCTTCAACCCGAGAAGCCACTGCGTTGAAGAGTTTCTCGGATGCCGGATCCACAAAAATCCCGTCTAAGGTGGCGTAAGTCATCTTGAATAGATCAGACAGAGATGGTAAGACTCCCGTCTTCTCATACTACATACAAAAAAATTAAATAAAATTAAATATTAAAATTTAAAGTAATTTAAAATTTTAAAATAAATATTAGAAACAACTTACAGCTTCTAGACGGATTCCGGCTTGAGGCGTTTGTCCAGTTATGTGAACCATGGGCAAATGACCATCTTTGTCATTCGTTCTTCGAGAAGCGGAGCACGAGTTGGCCTTACGGATCGAAAAGGGTAGCTTCCAATAGGCGATGAGATCATCCCATACTTCCTTCGTGAGCTCGGTGGGCTTTCCGTCATAACCGTAGATCTTCCACTTGTCCTTCCAATCGGAGATAGAGTTGCAAAGGCGGGTCTTTACCTTTGCAACGAACTCCCTTTTCACCCTCTTAGTGATTCCCAAGGACCAGTGCCACCTTTGCTGAAACAAACAAAATTTTAAGAAATTTAAAATAAATATTTAATTAGATATAAATATTTAATTAGATTTTTAAAAAATATATATTACCGCAAAAAATTTAAACCAAGTCGTCTTAACGTGGTCTGGAGTCTTGCTCCAATTCGGGTAGGCTCCGTCGTAGTAGCCCTTGATCGTCTCCGACACGCTCCGGCCAATACGGTTGTTGGCCCCAAACCTGAAAAGAGGACCTAATTGTTTAAAAAAAAATTAAATTTTAATGTACTAAAAAACAATAAGTTACCAATAAGTTTCCGGCGGTCTATCGGGATCCAGAACATCCACGCCCCCTCGTCCAGGCTGGGCGAGCAAATCCTCCACTGTATATCTAGCGCATGGGGCAGATGGAGGCACATGCAAATCTGGATGAACTGCACCTGCTGGGACAGGCTGAGGTGCATCGGCTGGAAGAGGAGGTGGTGGAGAGGCATATGAGGTGCAGGAGGAGGAAGACTCCAAGAAACTCTCTAAGATGTCTGAGAATCCGGAACTGCCTCGGAAGATGATGGATCAGAAGAAGATGTCCCGACAGGCCGACACCATCATGAAACATCTGAGAGTAAGTAGGTGCAGCTGGCTTTCTTCTAGGACTCATATAAATTTGAAAAAAAAATACAGTTAGTTTTATTATTAACAACATAATTTAAAAATATTATTCCGATACCTAACTAATCACCTAAACTAATTACCTATACTAACCACTTAAACTAATTACATATAATAACGACTTAAACTAATTACCTACACCTAAAACTAAACAATTTTTTTAAAAAAAATTAGAGAGAGGGAGAGGTTACCTTAGAGGAGTGGAGAGGGATTTGGGAGGAATGAATGAGCTTTGCTCGTTCCGAGACGTCACCTATATATAAGAAAATGCATTCCTCGTAAAGTCGTCGTAAAGTTACGACGAAGTTACCAGGCCCGCGTTTTTTCAGTTACGACGAAATTACCAGGCCCGCTTTTTTCATTTACGACGAATTTACCAGGATCGTGTTTTTAACTTTACAACGAATTACGTGGAATATTTACGATGAATTTACGTGGAACGCTCATGATTTTTTCATTTACGACGAATTTACCAGGCCCGTTTTTTTGTTTACGACGACTTTACTTGGCTTAACCCTAAACCCCAAAAACTTAAACCCCAAAGTCACTTATCTTATAACACCATTTTCTTCCTCTTTATCTCTTTATCCAACTTAAACTCTAAACTCCAAATTAATTTTTTAAAACCAAAAGAAAACATATTATATAAAACAACATATGTTACACATACATTAAAATGAGAAAATGAAAAAGAAAAACTACATTTGTTACACATACATTAAAATTAAAATGAGAAAATGAAAAAGAAAAACAACATTTGTTACATAGATTACATCATTCTGAATCGTTTTCATTCTCATCAAGATCAGTACAATGATCATCGTTGCTTCTATCGAACTCGTCTTCACGTGCTTCATCTGTCGCATCTTCGGGAAGATCTTCATATTGTTGGTTTTCCGGATCGATCAGAAGGATTTCATTAAGTTGTTGATCAGGTACATCAACTTCATTGATAGCGTCTTCTTCTTGCAAAGGTGGTTTTTCTCCAGCAACAGTTCATCCACGAGGTGTAATTTTATAACGGCTAAGCAATTTATCCCAGGACATCGAAGGCGAGGGTATGGAAGGAAGCTAACTTGCACGGCTTGAGAAGCTAGGATGAAAGGCTCAAACTTGTTGTATCTTCTCCTAGAATTGACATCCACAACACCAAATTTGTTAACCCGAACACCTCGGTTCACAACGGGGTCGAACCATTCACATTTGAAGAGGACGCATCTTAGCTTCAATAACCCCGGAAATTCGACTTCAATAATCTCCTGCAAGATCCCGTAAAAGTCTGTTTCGCCTTTCACACATATTTCGTAGTTGCTTGTTGTCCGATGTCTCCCATACTCGTATGTGTGAAAGGTAAAACCTCATGTGAAATACATAGGTGATGTGGTGACCTTTGCTACTGGACCTTGGACCAAATCGTGAAACCATACGAGGTAATATGGATCGTCATACTCAACCTACAAAAATCATCACCGTTAAAATTATCTTATAGCATCACTGTTAAAATGAGATATATATATATACCTGTGATTTTAACCATTTGACAAAGTGCTTATCTTTCTGTGCGTCCACCTCTGTTGAGGATATTCCTGGTATTGCTTCTTCAACTTGAGATACAAACAGGCTGCAAATAAAATGATTACTTTAGCGCATATATAATTAAATTTTTTCATATATTTAACATTCACAAGAAAATTTACCTCTCAAAGGAATGAATTACTGCATCTTCGCAGTTGAGCAAAATATAAGTGTGGGCACTATTCTTATCTTCTTCACATGACCACCATATTTCTTTCAGTTTACCACCAAACCATCCAATTTGACAGAAAATGTCAGGAACACCATCAACTACATATGATGTCGGCACTCCTCCATCATCGTATCTTCTAGGAACTCTTTTTCTCGTATGAACAGTTGGAGCAAAGTAGTATGATGTGAAGTTAGATGTTTCTGCTGTCAAACTCCCAGCAACTATTGAACCTTCGACCTTTGCAAGATTTCTTGCTTTTCCCATCAAATGTTTCATGTATTGCTCAAACGGATACATCAATCCGTTGTGAACAGGTCCACGAAGCAATGCTTCATACGGGAGGTGGACAACTAGATGCTCAATGACGTAAAAAAAATGAAGGTGAAAATATCTTCTCCAGATTGCACAATATGATCAGAATGTTCTCATGAAGTTTTTCGATGACTTCTTCCTTGAACGTACGTGTGCTAAGATCTCTGAAGAAGGCTCTGATGGCTGTATATTGCAAAAGTAACCCAATTAATAACATTTCATAACATATGTACATATATTATAAATTGATATTTACTTGCAATTGCTTCATGTACGTTTGTTGGAAGGAGCTTGGCAAAAGCAAATGGAAGTAGTCGTTGAATAAACACATGATAATCATGACTCTTCATTCTTGAGAACTTTTGACCTCGTTCAACACATCTTGACATATTAGAAACATAACCATCAGGGAACTTAACTTCTGAAGCATCAAACAAAGTTGTGTTGGCTTCTGATGACAACCGAAAGATAGGAACAAGAACGTTTCCATTGCTCTTGATATGTAACTCACTTCTTGAGCAAATATCCGGTAAGTCCATCATTGACTTCTTGTTATCTTTTGTCTTCCCAGGGACATTCAGTATTGTATTCATGATGGTGTCAAAAAGTTCTTCTCCATATGCATCACATCCAGGTTGTGACGTAAAAGAAGATCCTTCCAGTAAGGTAACTCCCAAAATATACTATTCTTATGCCAATTGTGCACCACACCATATCCATCAGACATATTTCCAGGAACATGCCAGTTTTCTCCACACTTAACTATTTCCTGAGCTCCGTAATAATCAATGTCCGCTTCGATCAATTGGCCGGTGAGATTTGGAGGAGGATTGTCTCTGACAACTCTTTTGTACCTAAACAATGTCTTATTTCTTCTGTATGAATGAGAAATGGAAAGAAAGCGACGATGACAATCAAACCAACAACTCTTCCTACCATTCTTCAGTTGAAAAGCATCTGTCGATCCAAGACAATATAGTCAAGATAATCTTCCATGTAGTGTCTGTAACACCCCCGAACTGTTTTAGACATTGGTCAGTCAGCCGGGCAACAATCAAACAAGAACATGCCCGAACGACCTTCCTCTGCCAAGTCCGGATGTGTTACGACGGGTTGAGAATAGACTTTCCAAGTCACAAAACATAATTCTGTAACCCAGCATATCCATTCAAAACTCGTTTCCTCTAATCTTCGGCCTGAGGCTTTGCAACCCGTACCGAATCATAGAGTTGTGTTAGGTTGGACTAACCTAATATCAGATTCAACACGTCACGAATATAAAACATACTTTATTTCATATATATAAAACATGAAGTTCACAAGCCCAAAATATTATACATATGGTCCATGGACGCAGCCGAAGGTAAAACATACATTCATATATCTTGAAAACGAGTATTTAGCAAAAGATGTCCAATCTACACCAGCTCCTACAGTTCCGCGAGCGTTATGATCCTTTCTACTGGTCACCTGCAAAAGGATGTGAGGAGTGAGTGAACTAGTTTCACTAAGTGAGCTAGGGTTCCCTATCTAGCATATACAACTACCCGTCATTTTAAACCCAACCCCAAACACAAGCAAGACGGGTAGTTCAACAATAAAATTCAAGATAAATCATAACCGATTTAGGCAATAAACCATTAAACCATAGTAAATCAAAACACTCTTTATGAGTGTCACATAATTCAACCATATATATATATACTCCTAGGACCCAACAGAATCATTCTTCCTCCACATAAGGGACACCGACAATCCTTTCACTATTACACCACACATGCGTATGCACTCAGGAATCGCCCGGTCACGGTCTTCAATCGGAATCGCCGTGCCCCGGTCCTCTATCGGACTCGCCGGGGGCTGTCACATCTACGTGTGACACTCGGCCTTGGTGATCAAGCCAAGTTAAACCGAGCCCACCACTTTCCTGACCACAACCGGTTTAGTGGTACCATTTGAGGATGCAATGACCTGCAAACTACTACTAGAACCACCACGAGGTTCTCACACAACAGTACCAACACGAGGTACATACCATAACAACATATAATAATCACACAATCACAATAACCCGAGTGCTTAGACTAGTCTTGCTATCCACTTAGCCCAGACATCGTCTCAAGCCTCGGATCCACAAACTGACACCTAGACCAGTCCAGCTATCCTAGCTCAGAAGCCGTCTCCGATGTTAGGAACCTACATTAAAAATTCGTTAACAAACAATTAACCGTGACTCACAGTGATTAAGCGATGTGGCTCGACTTTTTGATTCCAGATGTTGACCAAACCCTTTTTCTCCCCTCCAAATCTTCGTCTTGGTACCGTGATGTTAAATCCCAAAATCCAACGTCGATGTCTTGAATGGAATGGTAAGGACTGATCAGAACTCGGAAAAAACCTTCTTTCACTTCTGGACAGTCTTTCGGAACTTCCCGGCAGTTTATCGGTCTTCGGAAATGTCTATGCTTCTAAAGCACCTCGCATCATTTTTTCTCTCTCTCTCTCTAGCCACATTTTGCTTTGGTTTCTATGGAATGAGATGAGTAAAAATGGTGAAGGGTGGCTGGGTATATATAGAAGTTTCCAGTCAATAAGAATGAGCCACCCGATCGCATGTGTGTCGTCCTGCAGGCTTCCGGTCGCATGTGTGGCGACACATGGGCGTCCACATGCCCTGTTGCATGCCTCCTTTACATGACAGGAGACACCACCATGTCCACATAGCTCTCAGCATGTCTGGGGTTCATGCGTCACGACACACGGGCTTCTGCATATCGGTTCGCATGCGCAGATCGCAGGTACTGCGACACCTCGTGCTTCTGTGTGTCGAGCTGCATGGAACTGCTTCATGCACAACTACACCACCTTCTTGTGTTGACACTCAACAGGTTAAATGGTTGACACCACGTCCTGATCCCTTAGATCAAGCCACCTCGAGCTTCTCGATCGATTTGCGCGATTTCGGCCCTTTTGGTGAATTTTCGTCCCGCGATCAATCCTGAATATTTTTCCGTTCCCAGTCTGATGAGCTGAATATTTTTAATAGACTCCAGACTAACCTTAACCTTGAGGATAAAAATTTCCCGAGCCTTCGGCTTCCCCGAGAAATTCCATAAAACCAAAATTAAGGTTTTTTTTTTTTTTTTTTTTTTAAGACGGGGTATTACATCCTCGTCCCTTTATTAGAATTCTTCTCCGAATTCTCTAAGGATCCGGTGATCCCCCTTCTTCCATTACTACATCTTCGTGGAAGAACTCTGGATGCAACGATTTGAATCTTGATTCATCCTCCCAGGTCACAACTTCACGGTTCCGCTTACCCCAGAAAACTTGGACTTGAGGAATTTCTCGATTCTTCAATCTTCGTATCCGACGTTCACCTATTCGGATTGGTCCCTCTGGATAAGTGAGGTTTTTTTCCAGGTCTTCGATTTGCTCTGTCTCAATAGCGTTGGGATCATGAACATGTTTCCGCAGCATTGATACGTGAAATACCAGATGTATTTGCATCTCTTCAGGTAGGTTGAGGCGGTAAGCAACCTCTCCGATTCGTTGTACAATCTGGTAAGGCCCAATGAATCTTACCGCTAGTTTCCCGACCTTCCCGAATCGGTCCTTTCGTTTTTGAGCTGACACTTTCAGATAAACTCAATCACCAATATTGAACACCATTTCTCTTCTTGATTGATCAGCGTACTTCTTTTGTCTGTCCTGCGCTTTCTTCATATTGGTTTGGATGATCTCCAACTTTTTCTTCGTCTCTTCTACAATTTCGGGTCCAAACTCTCTTCTTTCTCCAACTTCGGTCCAGCAAAAAGGTGTTTTGCATGGCCTCCCATAAAGCGCCTCATATGGTGGCATACCTATGCTAGAATGAAAGCTATTGTTGTAGGAGAATTCGATTAATGGTAAATGCTTTTCCGAGCTTCCCACCCAATCCAATATACACATTCGCTTCATATCTTCTATGGTGCGAATGGTTCTTTCGGTTTGGCCGTCCGTCTCGGGAAGATACGCGGTGCTTATGAATAACTTAGTTCCCACTGCTTCTTGTAACGCCTTCCAAAAATTTGAGGTGAATCTAGGATCTCCATCGGAGATTATATCTGTTGGCACACCATGCAACCTCACAATTTGATCCACATACATCTCTGCCAATACTTATACCTTATCCGTTTCCTTCATGGGTAACAAGTGCACCACCTTTGTCAGTCTGTCGACAATCACCCATATTGCATTATTTGAACGTCCTCGAGCCGGGGGTAACCCAGTGATGAAATCCATGGATATGAAATCCCATTTCCACTGAGGTACTGGTAAGCTTTGTAACAACCCTCCTGGAATCTGATGCTCGACTTTGACTTGTTGTCAAGTTTGACATTGAGCCACCCATCGCCCCACTGATTTCTTCATTCCTGGCCAATGATAATACCTTCGGATATCTCGGTGCATTTTCGTACTCCCGGGATGGATACTGAGTAACGAGTGATGCGCCGACTTCAAAATCTCATCTCGTAGCCCTTCTCCCTGTGGTACTGATATCCTCCCATTAAGTAATAGTGTACCATATGCCGCCACATGATAGCCACTTGCGTTTGGAGCTTTTTGATTTTTAACTTCTGTGATGATTCATTTTAACTTCTCATAACGTTGTTGCTCCTGTCTGATCCGTGCGAGTAAACCTGCCTGGTTTACGGTACGTATGCCTAAAGGCTCACTTAGCTCCCCTTCAATTGTCCATAAAGTCATCAACTTGAGTTCACTTGATAATGCTTCCACTTCCTTTCCAACATCGGACGCTAACTTTCTACGACTTAGTGCATCTGTGACAACATTAGCTTTGCTTGGATGATATTGAATCTTCAGGTCGTAATCTGCCACAAACTCCATCCATCGCCTTTGTCAGAGGTTCAGATCGGTTGTGTAAACAATACTTGAGACTCTTATGATCTGTGAATACTTCCACGACTTCTCCATATAAGTAGGATCTCCAAATCCTTAATGCAAACACCACTGCCGCCATTTCTAAATCATGTGTTGGGTAGTTCTCTTCATGCTTCTTGAGTTGCCTTGATGCATAAGCAATTACTTTGCCTTCCTGCATCAGCACACAACCCAACCAACCCTAGAAGCATCTGCGTACATAGTGTAAGGTTTACCTTGTTCAGGTAATGCCAATACCGATGTTGTGGTCAAAGCTTTCTTCAGTCTCTGAAATACTTCCTCCGTTTCTTTTCCCCAGATGAACGAAACTCCTTTTCCAGTCAACTTCGTCAGGGGCTTAGCAATCGAAGAAAAGTTCTTGACGAACCTTCGATAATACCCGGCTAACCCGAGGAAACTTCTTACCTCGGTTACCGTTGATGGCCTTTGCCATTCCTCGATGGCTTTCACCTTTTCCGAATCTACGGAAACTCTTTCTCCAGACACACGGTGCCCCAAGAACCCGATCTCTCTTTTCCAGAAAGAACACTTGCTGCACTTGGGATACAGCTTCTGGTGTCTTAATCGTTCCAACACTAGCTTCAAGTGTGCTTTGTGCTCTACCTCTGTCTTGGAATATATTAAAATTTCATCGATGAAGATTATCAGGAACTTGTTGAGATAATCATGGAAGACTTCATTCATCAATCTCATGAAGGCCGCCGGTGCGTTAGTAAGGCCAAAACGCATTACTACGAACTCGTATTGTCCATAACGAGTTCTAAACGCAGTCTTCATGACATCACCTTCTGAAATTGGAATCTGATGATAGCCCGACGCCAAGTCGATCTTCGAAAACCAACTTGCTCACCTTAGCTGATCCAACAACTCGTCTATCCTCGGAAGAGAATACTTATCTTTGATGGTGATATTGTTGATTCCTCGATAATCAATGCAAAGTCGCATGCTACCATCCTTCTTCTTGACAAATAAGACCGGAGCTCCCCATGGTGAAGAGCTAGGTCTTATGAAACCTTTCTCCATTAAATCTTCAAGCTGTTTCTTCAACTAAGCTAACTCTGCAGGTGCCATGCGGTAGGGATCCTTTGCTATCGGCTTCGCTTCAGGTTCCAAGATAATTGTGAAAGGGTTACTTCGAGGTGGAGGTAACTCTTTCAACGCTGAGAACACATCCTCAAACTCTTGTACTACCGCAATATCCGTAATTTCAACTCTATTGCTGGCGGGTCCTCCACTAGCAGTTACTGTTACCAGATACGCTTCTCCATCCTTAAGCAAATCTTCCACTCTCAAGGCAGCTACTAAAGACACAGACTTGCTTGGACTGATCCCGTAAAACACTATTTGTCGTTGCCCGTTATCCTTGAACAAAATACGACCTTTTCCACAATCTAATTGTGCCCGATAGCCTGATAACCAATCCATGCCCAGGATAACCTCATATCCCTTTAAGGGCACCACCAACAAATCTGCCAAGAACATCTTCTCGCAAATGACTAACGGAACTCTTCTGAGGCATTCTTTTGCTTGGAGGGTTTGGTCTCCGGGAGTCATCACAGCCACATCCATCCTGTCAATCAGAAATGAACCCACAAACTCGGCAGCTACCTCAGGGGCCACAAAGCTATGTGTTGCCCCCGAGTCGAACAATACATGTGTGGGACGCCCCGCAACATGTAAGGTTCCTGGCACAACATCAATATATATCAACAACATAAAAATTATCCAATAGAAATTAACCAATCCATCACAAGCAATAACACAACACAAAATAAATCTAGTAAGGTTAAAGAACCCAAATACCTGTGATGGGACCCTTAGATGGGCCTGGAGGTTTAGTATCCTCTAGTTCTAAAGCGTAAACTCTGCCTCCTATAGCTTGACTTTTTGGTGCTGGTGTGATTGCAGGTAGAGGTGGAGGTGGAGGAGGATGGACAGTGATTGGCGTAGCTGGGATAGGATGATTGACACTACACTGGGTAGAGATGTGTCCTTTCTTTCCACACGTGTAGCATGTAGGATTGTATGAGTTTGACTGAAAGGATCCATGTTTCTTTCCGAAGCATTCACTTGACTTATGGCCTGTCTTGCCACAGTTAAAGCATTTTCCTGTGAACAGAGATCGTCGACTTGGCCCTCCTGATTCCTTTTCCTTATCTTTACCCTTAAAAGATCTTTGGTTTCCACCATATTTTCCTTCTTGATGCTGCTTGAATTTCTTACTTGCCGCCTTCTCAGCTTCCAACCCGATCTCCACATTCACAGCCTTTTCCACTAGCTCGGTGAGACTCTCGTAGTTCCCGACTACCAGTCAATTTTCCAACTCTGGTTTTAGACCAAACAGAAAGTTGGATATCATGGTCTCCTCATCAACTTGTCCTCGCAGCAGGTGTCGTCGCAGTCGCATAAATTCAGATTCATATTCTCTAACCGTCTTATCTCCTTGTACCAAGTTTGCAAACTGGCGTTGAAGCCTTCGCTTGGATTCAGGAGTGAAGTACTTGCGTTCAAATTCTTGTTTGAATGCCGCCCAAGTGGTGACCAGATGTCCCACTTGGTGATCCCTACTCTCCCACCATTCTGTTGCGTCTTTGTCTAAGTAATATACTGCCATTTTCTTCTTAGACTCTTCAGAACATGTCAGGGTCTCAAAGTTTTTCTCCATAGTTCGAAGCCACTGGTCGGCTTGAAATGGATCTGTCCCGCCTTCAAAATGTGGTGTCTTCATATTCTTCATGGCAGTTAGTAATGGTAACATCGGTGTAGACACTGTAGGTTGTGGTGGCATAAGTGGCTGAGGTTGCACCTGAGGTTGTTGCATTGACCTCGCTATCACGTCATGAAGCATCTTCAGAGTGTGATCCATTCCTACTCCTTGTTTGGTTGATCATGTACTTCTGGTTCAATCGGGTTGGTCCGCCTCACTGGTCTAGGTCCTTGGACACTTGACTCGCTATCACCTGTTTCTAGTCTTCCCCTTACAGTACGGTTTGGTGGAAATTTTTCTTCTGGTAGTATCTCTTGATTATGTCCAAACAGATTGTTGTTTCTTCTTACGTTTTCTTCACTGGATCTTTGGTTGGTGTGCGCCAGTTTTTGCACACTTCCCTCGGATTCATATCCCAATCCTCTTCTTCTTAAGACTATGTCTATACCCAGCATCCAATCTTGTCCCCCATCACTCCTTCCCCTCCTTGCCATCTGCAATCCACAAACAGGGAATTCCTATTTAGAATACTAATTAGAGTGGAACTCTGCTGGTTTCCTAATACATCTTTTGTGACACATTTAACTCGATAAAACACGGAATGTACGTGATTGACCGCATGATCTAAACCATGCTCTGATACGACCTCTGTAACACCCGCGAACTGTTTTAGACATCGGTCAGTCAGCCGGGCAACAATCAAACAAGAACATGCCCGAACGACATTCATCTGCCAAGTCCGAAAGTGTTACGACGGGTTGAGAATAGACTTTCCAAGTCACAAAACATAATTTTGTAACCCAGAATATCCATTCAACACTCGTTTCCTCTAATCTTCGGCCTGAGGCTTTGCAACCTGTACCGAATCATAGAGTTGTGTTAGGTTGGACTAACCTAATATTAGATTCAACACGTCACGTATATAAAACATACTTTATTTCATATATATAAAACATGAAGTTCACAAGCCCAAAATATTATAAATATGGTCCATGGACGCAGCCGAAGGTAAAACATACATTCATATATCTTGAAAACGAGTATTTAGCAAAAGATGTCCAATCTACACCAGCTCCTACAGTTCCGCGAGCGCTATGATCCTTTCTACTGGTCACCTGCAAAAGGATGTGAGGAGTGAGTGAACTAGTTTCACTCAGTGAGCCATGGTTCCCTATCTAGCATATACAACTACCCGTCATTCTAAACCCAACCCCAAACACAAGCAAGACGGGTAGTTCAACAATCAATATTCAAGATAAAGCATGACCGATTTAGGCAATAAACCATTAAACCATAGTAAATCAAAACACTCTTTATGAGTGTCACATCAATCAACCATATATATATACTCCTAGGGCCAAACATAATCATTTTTCCTCCACATAAGGGACACCGGCAATCCCTTCACTATTACACCACACAGGCGTAGGCGCTCGGGAATCGCCCGGTCACGGTCTTCAATCGGAATCGCCGTGCCCCGGTCTTCTAACGGACTCGCCGGGGGTTGTGACATCTACGTGTGACACTCGGCCTTGGTGATCAAGCCAAGTTAAACCGAGCCCACCACTTTCCGGACCACGACCGGTTTAGTGGTACCATTTGAGGATGCAATGACCTGCAAACTACTACAAGAACTACCACGAGGTTCTCACACAACAGTACCAACACGAGGTACATACCATAACAACATATAATAATCACACAATCACAATAACCCGGGTGCTTATACTAGTCTTGCTATCCACTTAGCCCAGACATCGTCTCAAGCCTCAGATCCACAAACTTACACCTAGACCGGTCCAGCTATCCTAGCTCGGAAGCCATCTCCGATTTCAGGAACCTGCATTAAAAATTCGTTAACAAACAATTAACCGTGACTCACAGTGATTAAGCGATGTGACTCGACTTTTTGATTCCAGATGTTGACCAAACCCTTTTTCTCCCCTCCAAATCTTCGTCTTGGTACCGTGATGTTAAATCCCAAAATCCAACGTCGATGTCTTGAATGGAATGGTCTGGACTGATCAGAACTCGGAAAAAACCTTCTTTCACTTCTGGACAGTCTTTCGGAACTTCCCGGCAGTTTATCGGTCTTCGGAAATGTCTATACTTCTAAAGCACCTCGCTTCTTTTTTTCTCTCTCTCTCTCTAGCCACGCTTTGCTTTGGTTTCTATGGAATGAGATGAGTAAAAATGGTGAAGGGTGGCTGGGTATATATAGAAGTTGCCAGCCAATAAGAATGAGCCACCCGATCGCCTGTGTGTCGTCCTGCATGCTTCCGGTCGCATGTGTGGTGACACATGGGCATTCACATGCCCTGTTGCATGCCTCCATTACATGCCAGGAGACACCACCACGTCCACATATCTCTCAGCATGTCTGGGATTCATTTGTCTCGACACACGGGCCTCTGCATGTCGGTTCGCATGCGCAGATCGCAGGTACTGCGACACCTCGTGCTTCTGTGTGTCGAGCTGCATGGAAATGCTTCATGCATGTCTACACCTACTTATTTTGTTGACACTAAACAGGTTAAATAGTTGACACCACGTCCTGATCCCTTAGATCAAGCCATCTCGAGCTTCTCGGTCGATTTGCGCGATTTCGGCCCTTCTGGTAAATTTTCGTCCCGCAATCAATCCCGAATATTTTTCCATTCCCAATCTGATGAGCTGTATATTTTTAATAGACTCCAGACTAACCTTAACCTTGAGGATAAAAATATCCCGAGCCTTCGGCTTCCCCAAGAAATTCCATAAAACCGAAATTAGAGGTTTTTTTCTTTTTTTTTTAAGACGGCCTATTACATTGTCCAACGAGACAACATCCCATAAGCAGGAAAGTCACTTATCGTCCACAGAAGAACTACTCGCATCGTAAAATTGTTTTTCAACGAACAATCATACGCCCTCACCCCTTCTGACCACAACTCCTTTAGCTCTTGTATCAATGATTGAAGTAAAACATCTAGCGACCGTTTTGGATGCTTCGGCCCAGGGATTAATATGGTTAAGAACATAAATTCTTGTTTCATGCACATTTCCGGCGGCAGATTGTACGGCGTATGAATGACTGGCCACAAAGAATATTGTCTCCCAGACATTCCGAATGGACTAAATCCATCGGTGCATAACCCAAGATAGACATTCCGAATATTTCTACTGAAATCTGGGTGTACCTTGTTGAAATGTTTCCACGCTCTTGCATCTGATGGGTGAGCGACCTCGCCATCCCTCTGGACATGTTAGGCATGCCACCTCATCGATGCAGCAGTCCTCTCAGATTGATATAACCTTTTCAACCTGTCTGTAATTAGTAGGTACCACATCCTTTGGTACGGTACCATATTCCTCCAACGTCCTTGTGGTTTGAATTGTGGTTTCTTGCAGAATCGACACTTTTCTAGCTTCTCATCATCTTTCCAGTAGATCATGCAGTTGTCGATGCAAACATCTATCATCTCCGAAGGCAACCCAAGACTATAAACCAATTTCTGAATCTCATAATAAGATTCAGCAGACAAGTTGTCTTATGGCAAATACTCTTTAAACAACTCCGTCCATGCATCCATGCAATTCTCAGGTAAATTATGATTCGTTTGATATTCATCATCCTAGCTACTAGAGACAATTAGAGAGACCTTCTCTACAACCAGTGTAGATTGGTTGATTTGCAGCATCTAGCATTTCATAAAACCTTTTTGCATCCAAATTAGGTTCTTCTACATTTCCAGTTCCATTAGCTATTGTTGTAGTTGTTTCTAAAAATGCATTAGTAATCATGTCTTGAACCCTATCATGATCTACCATCTGATCTTCTTGATGATAATTATATTCATTATGCAAATGATTCGGTTCTTCATTATTACTAGCATCCTCAAAATTATTATTACTACTACTTGCTTCATTTCTACCATAACCCTCTTCGTGTTGATACTAAATATAATATTGTGGTGTAAATCCTCTGTTTATTAAATATTTCCATACAGTTTCACTACGTGCAAATTTTGAGTTCTTGCATTTCCGACAAGGGCAGAACATTTTACCGCTTTCCTGCGTGATCGGTGTAGAGCCCGCCTGGTACATGAATGTCTCTAGTCCGCTCAGAAATGCATTCGTCACTCTCCCTTCCGAATCTTTATGGGAATACATCCAACTCCATAACTCGTAAATATTACCGCCATCCGCCATTTTTTTTTTAGAATTTTTTTCGGAATTTTTTTTTGGAAATTTTCGTGGAAATTGTTTTGGAAATTTTTTGGGAATTTTTTTTTTTATAATTTTTCTGGAATTTTTTTTCTCAAAATTTTTTTTCTTCTTTTCCTTTGTGTGTTTTGAGAGAGTGAGTTGTGAGAAATGACATATATATAGAAACATTTTCGAGCTTGGTAGGTGAAGTATAACAATGATTTTACTAGGAAAATTTTACTAGGGTTTTACATCTCTCTTACATCGGTTTTACAAGGAATTTACAACGAAATTAGACAATTCAAAGCACACTGAATACACGTTTTCACCAATAAATAACGGTAACATGTTTCGTCGTAATATCCTCGTAAATTTATGACGAATTTTGTTTGCGACGTACTTTCGTCGTAAATGTACATTGTATTTACGACGAAACTTTTTCCTTGTAATTTTACGTCTACGTTACGACGAATTTCTATTTCGTCGTAACATCCTCGTAAACTACTCGTAAGTTTACGAGAAAAAATTTTCCTCGTAACTTTTTATCGTTACGGAAATGTATTCTTGTAGTGATATACTATTTAAGGAAACTTGAGAGGGTAAATCACATTAAAATAAATATTTGTTAAGTGAAAATTTTAATTTTCTTATATTTTAAACGGTAATTAGATGAAAACTAATATTCACAAAAGTTATTAGTGTATACTTTTTGACGAAACAGTGTAAATTCGGTATTTTAGTACCTTTCTAATTTTAATATAGTGTGTACTAGAAAAAAGAGAAGAAGAGAATTGCAATAGTGCATGACTATTTACTATACATGAAAAGTTTGAAAAACAAAGTATTAAATAATTCATTTTAAAAGTTAACTAGACGTTGATCCGTTCTTAAAAGAGCGTTATATTTTTTGTTTTACATTTTGTTAGAAATTTAATTTTTATATTTGTGTGTTTTTAGTTATATATGTGCTTTTTTGTATAATATTTTTCTTAAATAATTAATAAAATATTTTAATAATTGTATTAAAATAGTTGGATCACGCATATATCAATAGGTCATGTACTGTTTTAATCAAATAGATTATACGACGTCATTTTATGTAGCATCTTTTCGTTGATATTTATGTTAGACTGGACCGGACAGAAAAGAGAATTTCCCAAAAAGAAAAAGTAGATGGCGACGTCGAAGCTTCAAGCACTCTGGAACCACCCGGCGGGACCTAAGACAAGTGAGTCAACTCAGATTCTGTTCACATTATTTCTTGACTTCCAATTTTCGTTTTATATTTATTTCGCTACATTCATGGAAATCAATTCGAATCTATGCATCATTCAAAATCTAACGATTTATGAATTTTAACCCTGTATGACATTTATTTGGTCTAATAATTTTTGGCTCTAATGTCTGACAATCCTGCGTTTGATTATTATGTTGTTACTCCTCTCTAACAACTTAATACTCTAATTGTAACCAATAAATGATTCAGCTCATTCTAATTTTTGGTCTTATCAGTTCATTTCTGGGCTCCAACTTTCAAATGGGGTTTAAGCATTGCTAACATTGCAGATTTCCAGAAACCTCCAGAGAATATTTCATACCTTCAGCAAATTGGTATATACACACATTGTGGTTAGTTACTACTTCTTAGTTGTACCATATCTCAAAATCTTCTGACTACAGTTATTCTAATTGTTTGTATAAGCTGTGACATGTACTGGAATGATTTGGTGTCGTTGTAGCACTGTAATCACTCCTGTAAGTTTCGCTTACTTCTTGCTTTTTGAGTTTGTTTTTTTGTAATGATTTCCTTATTGGAATATTTTTCTCGTTTTACAGAAAAACTGGAATTTGTTCAGTGTTAATGTTGCTATGGCAGCGACAGGAGTATACCAACTTTCTCGTAAAATAAAGTAAGAACAATATGATATCAAAAATAGTCAAATTACTTTACACGACATGATGATTCGTATGCATCAGTAAGTATCAGACGCCATTTTTGCTTTAGCGTTTGCGATCAACTAAGAATGTTTGCTTAATGTTTATAGGTATGATTATGTAACTGAAGGAGAGGCTGCTGCTGAAAATGAATGATGATGAAAAATTTGTGAAAGCTTTCTGATGAAAAGGTTCTTTCGCAAGTGTCTTGTAACGACATTTCTTTTCCAAATCAACATATGCCAATGTTTGATTTTTATTAGACAGTGAATGATAAGAGTCACATGCTTGATAAATAATAAATCAACATGTTCTCCAAAGATATATCAATGTGTCTTCGTCTCGAGTCTGAGTAAATTATGATTGAACAATTGGGGAATATGATTGATTGTTGTGGAATTTCAATAAGGTTTAAGCTGTTTCAATTGCTAGCTTCTGTGTTTTCGTATTAAAATAAATCATATTACTTCATTATTTCAATCCATTCATACTGAACCGAGCTGATCCAATCCAAACTAAGAGAAAAAAAGATATTATAAAAAGTGAATCAATTTTAATTTACTCCATCCATATGTATCTAAAATAAACTTGAACAATTATTAAACGAGAATCAAATCGAAATGAGATTTCTGTTGTTTTAGTGTACCAGTTTTTCCATGTTAACCCACTTTATATCTAATTAAATGAGATTTCATATACATTTTCTAGGGGGTTATTGGAATACGTAGGCATTGTCTTTGAGTTTAATGTTGTAGCATCCTTGTCTTTTATAATTTTATTACATGTTTGTATGCCTTTTTTGTTAGACTTTAGTTTCTAGAGAGTTCTCAAATTTGTACGCCGATTGTATTTAGCAGAAATATTAGTTATTGTTATAAACAAAGGTACGGTGGAAGCTCATATTCGAAGGTCTATACTCTTTTGTCTTTGTATTTCCTAGCTTATATTGTATTAGGATTTTATATTTATGTAATTTCCTATATAAATGGTTCCTTATTGTCCAATAAAGATATTGATTTTTCCATTATTTTCATAACACGTTATCAGCACGATAGCCTCTAACCCTAAACCCTCACGAAATATTCTTCAACTCAGCCGAAAATAAAAAAACTCTAACCGCAAAGAAATCTGTCTCAGAACTTCAAAGAGGTCGTTCTCTCAAACCATGAGGACCCAGAAAACGATCAAGATATCAAATCGAAGCCCTCGCCGAGACGAATCCGTCAGTGCAAACCGCTTGTCGATCTGACCACCAACGCGCCCTCACGCACATATAAAGTGCACGCCGATTTGATTTGGAAACCAAATCCAATTCCAACAAGGATTTTCTAGCCGAACTCAACTCATGTGCAAGATAAGTTTATCATACCTTAGTTGATTCATGTTATCTCGTTGGCGTTCATGTTATCTAATGCTCCTCGTGTTGTTTCATGAGCGGGAATTAAAATCTAATATCAACAAGGAGTTCAAGCCGAGAGGAGTTGCTGCCCGTGCGATCAAACTCTCTTTTTCATTCAGATCAAAAGGAGTTCATAGGCGTTCCCGATCCGTCTCAGCTCACCTACAGACGATCTCAGTCCGATCCTAGCTCAGACAAACTCAGCCTCAGCTCGCGACAACTCCATCTCACGGACAGCTCGTGACCTCAGCCTCAATCCGTTCGCGATCCGATAGCAGTCAGCTCGCGTCCTGTTCGTGTTCCAGTTTGCGGTTCATCCCTTTGGTGGTCCGTTCAACAAACATCTAAGGTTAAAGGTAATTCGAAACCTAAGAACCAATAATCGAATATGGATTGTTTGATAAAGAATTAAAACCATAAAACCCTAATATTTTATGAATCAAAAACCATAGGGTAAAATATCAAAACCCCAAAGAGCAAATCGAAGCTCAAAAGTTCGATACCCCAAACCCTAATCGAGATTGATCACTTGATCAATTAAAATCGAAATCTTTAATGGTTTTGAATCTCAAATCGAATCCCATTGATCTAAGATCAAACTCGAAAACCTAAAACCCTAAAACACATTCGATTTTTGCATAAACCCTAATTCGAAATCTGATTGATTGATTAAAACTAATTGAATGTTGATTGAGATTGAATTTGATCATATTGAAATCGAAATTACTAGCTTTGATAGATTGAAATCCAAAACCCTAATTTTGTAATCGAAATTTGAATTTATTCACATAGAATTGTTGCTAGTATTGATTCATAACTAAATTTGATTAATTGATTGAATGATTCAAGATTGAAGCCCTAATTGAAATCGCCTGTTAGGATAAGTGTTTCCATATAACCTAGTCTTGATTGTTTGATATTGAATACTTGAATCTGAAACCGTATAATCCGGTTGAAACTGAAACTACATGCTAGGTTAATTGTTCTAGACTTGATCATACCTTGTGGTCGTGCGGCTTGTTGCATCATTCATACATAACCTAATTTGATCATATTGATTGATTGCAGTTACACTTAGAATCTTATGCTAGGATGGTAATGAATTGATTCCATCAAGTAGTCGTGTGGCTTGATTTTTGACTTGGCCGAGAGATTTGTTTGTGCATTACTTTATTGATTGCATCATGCATATTTCGTATGAACTGATAGAAACCACCTAATCACATGTTAGGATTATTAAAACTTGATTGTATGATCTGTTTGTTAATAGAAATTGCATGTTTTAGGTTTGCAAATCATATGCTAAACATTAAAATCAAAATCGCATGCTAGACATAGAAAATTAAATCGCATGTTTAGGTTTAAAATCTGATTTTGTTAATCACATGATAGATTGAGAAAACCTAATTGTTTGATCTGATCTCTAATAGAAATTACATGTTTTAAGTTTAGAAATTGAAACATAAACATTAAAACTGAAATTGCATGCTAAAACCTAAAACCCCTAAGTTATTAGGGTTTTTTTTTTTGTCTTGACCGATTTTATGCTTGTATAACTTGATATTTTTCATGCATAAATACATGTTTGAGGTTGCATAATTAGACTAAGAATAATTACATGTTCTTGTGTCTAAATCCTATTAGAATTAGGATTTGAAATTTAACCTAAAATCTGATCGCATGTTTATTGGAATTTCCTAAAAATTTAAAACTTAATAAATTTAAATTAGAATTCCAGAATTTGATCATATGAAACCTAGGGATAAAATTTCATGATTAGATTGAAATTATTCATATGCTAATTGATTAAAAATCGATTAGACCTAGAAAATTGAAATCGCATGATTAAATCCTACTAGAAATAAAAATTGCCTTGATCACATGCTATTGATTGAAATCTGATTTGGTTGCTTGATCACATGATATGTTTAAAATCTGAATCGTATGTCTTAACCAAATATGATTCGCATGCTTCAAACCCAAAATCTGATTTGTTTGATCGCCTAGCTCGCATGCTAAGAAATTAAAATCTGGATTGATTGTTAAAGATAAAATCCGATTGCATGCAGCATGGAACCTAGATTTAATTTGCTCAGTCACATGCTCACATGATCCAAATCTGATTTGCTAGCTGATTACTTGATTGAAAATGATGCCTTGCATGTTTAAAACATAGAAATTGCATGAAATCCTATCCGCATGATTAAAAGCTTGGCCGTAGGATCAAAACTTCATCATATGCTAAACATGATTCGATTACATTGCCTAGTCTCTATTTGTTTTTAAACCTTGAATCATATGCTGAAAAATCTAGCAAATCCGAAACACATAACCAAATCCTAAAACTGTTTGGATTTGGCTTGGCCAAGACTATACATGTTTCATATGAACATTTGTAGGATCGTTTCTCAAAGCCTTGGCCAAATGAAATCTTTGCCAAATTTTAAGACATGATCACTTGTTTAAAACTTAAAATCTGATCATAAAATTACTCCTTGGCCGAAATCTATAAGAATCCTAGGACCATTCGGATTTGGCCTGGCCGAAGCTTATGTTTGGCCTAATGAACAATCGCATGATCTTTAAAGCCTTGGCCAAATGTAGAAGTTTGGCCTAACTTAAATCTTAATCAAATGCAAAGTCTAAATTCTCTTGGTCAACCTTTAAAAGACCTTGACCGAAGGCAAAAGCTTGGCCAAATTGAAATTTCTATTGCCAAATATGAAATCTAGTCAAACTAATAGAATCTCTTGGCCAAAGCATTTTGGTAAAATCATCTTGGCCGAATCCCCTTGGCCAAAGTCTTTTGAGTAATCTATCTTAGCCGAATTTAAATCCCTATTAATCTAATAATGTTGTGAAACAATAGATTTAGAGCTGAATGTTTCTGTATTTCATTAATGAATAAGTGTTCCCTTTATATAGAGGATTACAAGATAAGTAAAAAGGAAAGTATCCAAAACCTAAATCAACTAGGATTAGGAAAGACTACTAATACATAATATGGAAAGATTACAAAGAAAGGAAATCCTAATCATACAAGGAAAAGGAAACACATGTATGTGGCCGCCTCTCTCTCTCCTCAATAGGCCGACTCTCTCTCCTCTCTCTCTCTCCTGCGGATGGGCCGGTTTATATACCGGGCCGGTTATGGACATCCATCAATTGATTTATAACACTCTCCCTTGGATGCCATAACCATACAGAGATTGTAATACGCTTAATATTGCCTCATTAAAACCTTATCATGAAAAACCCAGTGGGACAAAAACATGATGAAGGAAAAAGAGTACAACACGTACTACTCCCCCTGATGAGAACCTCAGTGGAAGTCTTTCAGCCTACGCATCCCAATCTGATGCGTGAGCTTCCTGAATGTACAGGTCGGAAGTGCCTTAGTGAATAAATCAGCCGAGTTATCACTAGACCGTACTTGGATCACTTTGACCTCTCCGGTCTTTTGCAAATCATGGGTAAAGAAGAACTTAGGCAAAATATGTTTTGTCATATCCCCTTTGATATAACCATCTTTGAGCTGAGCAATGCAAGCCGCATTGTCTTCGAAGATAATGGTTGGCTCTTTGCACTCGACCATCCCACAATCTGATCGGATATGTTGGATCATCGATCTCAACCAAACAACCTCGCGGCTGGCCTCATGAATGACTAGTATTTCCGAATGATTGGATGATGTGGCCGCAATGGTTTGTTTCATGGAACGCCATGATATGGCCGTACCTCCATGTGTAAAGACATATCTTGTCTGTGATCGTGCTTGATGTGGATCTGATAGATATCCAGCATCAGCAAAGCCAACTAAACCATCCTTATTATGGTTAGTATAAAACAGACGCAAGTCTTTCGTTCCTTGTAGGTAACGAAGAACGTGTTTGATCCCGTTCCAGTGCCTTAGGGTCGGACAGGAGCTGAACCTGGACAAGATATTCACGGCAAAGGCTATATCAGGCCGTGTGTGAGTTGCCAAGTACATTAAAGCTCCTATGGCACTGAGATATGGTATTTCAAGACCTAGGACATCCTCATCGTCCATCTTGGGACGGAATGGGTCAGTGTCCAGGCCGAGTGATCTCACGACCATGGGACTGGTCAGAGGATGGCAATCGGCCATGTTAAACCTCTTGAGTACTTTCTCTGTGTATGCCTTCTGATGCACAAGGATACCATCACTTATTTACTCAAGCTGTAATCCCAAACAAAACTTTGTTTTCCAAGATCTTTCATCTCAAACTCTTTCTTGAGATATTCAACTGTTTGGGAAATTGTATTCAGAGGTTCCTAGGATATTCAGATCATATACTTTGATGATTATCAATATTGTTCTCGAGAACTTGCTGTACTTTCAGCTCAATACCCTCTGGTACTTTCATTATCCAGTGGACCATATAAATATACAGCCACTACATCAACATGCTGCAAGTCTAATTTTCTCTCTTATATAGCCAGACTTATGAGAAATCTAAAAGTAGTTGCATCCATCACATGGGAGTATGTCTCCTCATAATCTATTACTGGTCTTTGTGAGAATCCTTGTGCAACATCAGCTTTATATCACACGATTTTTATTCCTCACAAGACCCAATTATATCCACTGGTTTTAACATCATATGGCGTCTTAATCATATGGCCAAATACGTTTTTCTTCCTTAAACTATTTAACCCCACGTTTCCATTCAATCCAATCTGTTCTACGAGTGCGCACTCTTATATTGACGTGGGTTCATGATCCTCATTTATATTCATAAATTCAAGTGCTACCTTGTATGCAAATAAATCATCTTATGTCGACATTCCTTATTGGTTCCATTATGTTCTAAACATGATATAATCGATTGAGATTCATTATTAGCAGGATCTTTAATACTTTGCAGCTTGGCGTCCCAAGCTACATTGTTTGGTACCTGTACCTTAGAGCCGGCCGGCCTTATCTCCATGTCTAGGATGGTTTCCTTAGTAACCTCGGATTTGGATTTTGATTATCATTCTCTGCACCTTTCTTTTGTTTCCGAGGATTCTTATCTTTTGGAACCTGTTTGGTCTACCACGTTTCATACGTTGTCTAGACTCTGTAGCAATTTAACTGTGTCTCTTCTTGGACATCTAATTCGTTGGTGCTTTACAAGCTGGTTTATATATGACTTAGTCATTCTTTTTCGGGTCAGCAAATGTGTCTGACATTTGATTAGCTAGCTTTGTAAATGTATAATCTTTGGACGTCTATTTCACATTCTTTAGTCCGAGGATCTTGCCAAGACATTGATGGTTGATTCCATTCTATTTCTTTTACCATTCTTTTACCAGCTTTATTATTTTTTTCCTCCTGGTCTTAAAATAATTTGTGTACCTGGCCTCAAATATAATCACCCATAGTTGGCTCAAAGTACTTTATTATTGTGGGAGAATCATATCCAACATATATCCCCATCCTCCTTTTGAGGTCTCATCTTAGTTCTCTGTGGTGGAGAAATTAGTACATAGACAGCATCCAAATGTCTTATGATGGGGTATGTCTGGCTCTTGACCCGTTAATAATTGTGATAGGGGATATCTATGCTCACTAAATGACCTGATGCGTATTAACTTAGGTGCATGTAAATTTCGTGTGGCCCAAGCTGTGAATGAGAGTTTTGACCTCATAAGTTATGGTCTATCAATCACCTATTTGCGTTTTAATAGATTTTGGCCAAGCCGTTCTTGGTATGGACATGTATCACAGAATTGTCTACACTTACCCCCATGGACATACCATAATCATTTAAACGCTTGAGACATGTATTCACCAGTATTATCTAGACATATAGTTTTTATTTATGAAAAAGGGGCTCATAGCCGTTTTACTTGTGATGGCCTAATGAGTTTCCCTTGTGTACATGCTACACACGTGAGATTCTTTGGGATAACTCTTCTTATCTTTTAATGTGTGCCTTTTGAATATCAATTTTCGCATCATACTTGGACCAAGATGGCCAATCCGGTCGTGCCATAAAATGTATATTTTCGCAGGCTTTTAGCCTCTATTATACTGATCTATGCATAGTCTAGGTTAGTAGAGAATGCAGGTATAGTCTTTAGGACTTATTATGGCCTTGGGCGATTTTATACATATATCTGAAGGAACTCTTTGTTTCCTTCGTCCATTGTTTCAATATGGTAACCATTCATTCTTATATCTTTAAAACTCAATAGGTTGCTCTTGCTCTTAGAGCTGGGTGAATATAAGGCATCACTGATTTTTAGATGCATACCCTTAGGCAATAATATATTAGCCTAGCCATAGTCTTCTTTCAGACTGGTGATACCTGCTTTAGTACTTATATTGACGTTTTTCAGTGTAGAAATAAATTCAAGGAGATAAAAATCAGAGAAAGCATACAAGCAAAGCAATCACACAAGTTTGATGTTGAAATCAGATTACCAACTTGATTCTTTTAGGCAATCATAAGTCTCATATTCCATAAGATCATTTTGATCATGTTCAAAATTATTTTCACCATCTTTATAGACCAAGTGGGTTTCAGGATTCTTCCCTTTCAGACTCTCTTTCATAGAGGTCACAAAAATGTTTGGGAGTCCTTCATATCTTAGCCCATTGGTTCCCCATTCCACATCTATGGCACACTGATTTGGTCGAGCTTTGTGGTTTAGAGGATATACCACGGCCACTGCGTTGACCATGGCTCAAATTGGGTTGATACCCACGGCCTCTGCCATAGTGATCCCCACGGCCAAATGTGTTATAGTGGCCATGACCACGTCCTTTCCACCCTCCACGGCCATGACCGTGTGGTCTATCATTCTGAACGTGGTTACCTTTTTTTTTTTTTCTGCGGCCTTATTGGTATCAGGTAATGGGGTTAATCCAGGAGGTCTCAAGTCACTTTTTCTCATCAGTAATCCATTATTTTGCCCAGCTAGCAATAGACTCATCCACGGACTTATAGTCCTGGATTCTGGGATTCCTCCAATCAAATAGGGCCTTTGGTAATAACACCGTTCTTTGGTGATCATATCTCGATTTTTAACTCTGTCTAAAGGTCTAGAGGATTCTCTATAGTCAGATACTGATCTTTAAGACTTTTAATAAGATGATGGCTAATAATTAATATTGCCATGTATCAATCTTTCTCATTGGCATTATTGCATTCTATGATACATTCACCAAGTCTTTTTGACTTTAGGATAATCTTTGTATCGAATGCCCACCGTAAATAATTATCTCCAGAGAGATTTAGGGCAGCAAAATCCAGGTTGATTTTCGACATCTCAAATCATATATCACTCAATATTTAGGTAAAATTTTCATGCGGCCTTACTCTTAAAAATAATCAATTCGGATTTCAATCTTGTGAGGACAATGAAACTATCAATCTTAAAGGCATTTAATCAATCAGTCAATTTCTAGCAAGTCTCAACAATACTATTTCTATGTGCTCATAATATTATGGTTTATCAAGACTAGCAAAAACGGATTCAATTAATCATGCAATTAAGGTTTAACAATCAATGGATTTTAGCAAGACTAGTAAAAAGATTTATTAATCACTCAATCAGTTTCAAGGATGATTTTAGCAATACTAGAATATAGATTTCAAGCATGAATTTCAATGAATCAGTTTCAAGGCTGATTGATATTTAGCATAAACCGTGTGTAAATAATTTATCTAGTATCCGAATTTATCAAACCTCAAAAACATATAATCAGATCAATCAATTAATCGAACTTAGCATACAATCTTAAACCTCAAGACATTAGATTTTATCATGAATCTATCAACCTAGCATACGGATTCTCAATTCTCAAAGACATCCAAATCAGATCAATATAACCTATTATACGAATTATTTAGGATTTCTATTTAAAACAGATCAGATTACAAAACTATCAATCTTAGCAGATGATATTAAACCTCAAGAATCATGCAATCAGATCATTCGGATTTTAAACAAGTAAACCTCAATCAATATATCAACCTATCGGATTATATAAGCAAAGCAAGCTAGCAACCTATCTGATTCAATCAATGTTTTAAAAGGCTGGTCGGTATAAACAATTTTAAATCAGATGAACAATTAACCAAGCATGATGAGAAAATAAATCTTTCAATTTAACGGTCAAACAATTCTTGCAACATAGCATCAGATTCAATCAGATTTAATATGTGATTTGATAATTATAGTATAACTAATTATGATACTTATATTATTTAGGATTTATAGATATAGGGTTAGGGTTTATCGGATTTTAACTTGTAAAAACCGATTTGGGGTTTTAATCATGTAGGAACTTGATTTAGGGTTTGGGGTATCGAACTTTTAGAGCTTCGATTTACTCAATTAGGATTTTTGATATATTACCCTATGGTTTTGATTCATAAAGATTAGGGTCTTAGGGTTTCATTCTTTATCAATCAATCCATGTTCGATTATGGGTTGTTAGGTTTTGAATTACCTTTTAACCTTAGATGATTGTTGAATCGGACCACCAAAGGAGTTGAGCCGCGAGCTGGACACGAACGGGACGCGAGCTGGAATGGATCGAGTCGCTTCTATCGGGTCGCGGACGTCCTTTGTTGCTTGATCGGGAACGCCTTGATCGTCGGACGCGAACTGTCTGATACTGTCGTGAACGAGGAAGATGTCGCGTGTTGGAGCTGCTCTCGGGTCGCGAACGTCTGAGCTAGGATCAGGAACGCCTTGGGCTGAAGCTGATCGGAGACGCGAGCTGGAACAGATGCGGGAACAAGAGACGCGAGCTGGAACAGATGCGGGAACAAGAGACGCGATCGGGGTTTAGGGTTCGTCGGATCGCCGGCTAGGGTTAGGGTTTTTCGATTTGGGTATTAGCTTAGGGATTTAGAGTTTTGTGCTGATAACGTGTTATAAAAGTAATGAAAAAATCTATTTTTATTCATAACATAGAGGTTCCTTATATATGAGATTACACTGTCATAGATAAATGGAAAGATTACAAATCATAATCTCTTGGTTATGAGCCATCTACAATTTGGTTCATAACATTTACCTCTTAATTAATGTGTATTAAACAGATTGATAAAACACAAAACCTATTTTTAGACACTAGTCATTAGTCAATTAGAATCTCGAAATCAAAGTTGCATGAATCTTGCAATCTATTAAAGACAAGTAAATCTCCTACTAATAAATTATTTAGCCATGAAAGAATCTTTAACCATTTCCTTTCCAAATTAAAATCCTTTCGTAAAAGCAATTAAAAAAAAAAAAACATTTCTTCTTCGAGGGAACATTTCCCGCCAAATCCTTCTCACTAAAACCCTCCTCCCACCAGAAACCATCTCCTTTCTCTCTCTACCTCCATCCCTCCTCCGCCTCCTTCACCCAGAAACCCTAGCTCTGTCTCTCTGAGCATCAATGGCTGCTTCAACTCCTAGAACCAAAACCTTCCAATCCCCAAACAAAACCCCAACTAACAGCATCTATCGCAAATCGTACCTATCTCCTTCTTCTTCTTCAGCAACGCGATCGCATCTCACTCCCCAAACCCCACAGACTCTCACTCCTCTCCGCAGATCCGCTCGCCATGTCTCCCGCAAGATCGATCTCGGAGACAACGACCAAGAGAATCTCAATCCTCCGATTGAAGAAATGAATCTCATCCGAAAGCGGGAGAGAGCGCCCAGAAAACAACCCACCGATGATCTCCAAACTCCGAAGAAGAGCAAATCCAAATCCAATGTCGACGAGGTTTCCTTCTCTCCTGTATCTCCGATTCGATCGGAGAAGAAGAGGAAAACCGCCGAAAGAAGCTCCAACAAGAGAGTTTACTACACCAAAGTCGAATTCGATTCCGTCGAGTTCCAAATAGGCGACGATGTTTACGTTAAGAGAAAAGAAGACGAAGAAGACGACGACGACGCCGAATTCGAAGATTGCCGGATCTGCTTCAAATCAGGAAGTAGCAACAACGTGATGCTCGAGTGCGACCATTGCTTAGGCGGGTTCCATCTCAAATGCTTGAAGCCGCCGTTGAAAGAAGTCCCCGAAGGCGATTGGATCTGTCAGTTTTGTCAAGGCCACACGCTCGAGGCTCCGAAGCCACCGGAAGGGAAGAAGGTGGCGAGAACCGCGAGGGAGAAGCTTCTCTCGAGCGATCTATGGGCTGCTCGGATCGAGAAGCTATGGAGAGGAGCGGACGGTGTGTATTGGGTTCGTGCTCGTTGGTATATGATACCTGAAGAGACTGCTTCGGGGCGTCAACCGCATAATCTGAAACGAGAGGTTTATTTAACGAATGATTTTGCTGACGTGGAGATGAGATCTGTGCTTAGGCATTGTTTTGTCAAGTCTCCTAAGGAGTTTGCGAAGGCGAGTAACGATGGTGATGATGTGTTTTTGTGTGAGTATGAGTACGATGTGCATTGGCATAGCTTCAAGCGTTTGGCTGAATTGGCTGATGGAGATTGCGAGAGTGATGACCATGAGTGGATGAAAGAAGAAGAAGAGGTTGGTGATAGTGATGATGAAGTGATGGAGGTTGAAGATGAAGCAAGTGTGCGTGATTCCAAGAGTAAGAGAGGTTTAGCGAGTTCAAAAGCTGCTAATTCGCTTAAAGGAAGGTTCTTTGGACTCGACAAGGTCGGAGCGAAGAGGATTCCTGAGCATGTGAGATGCCATAAGCAGAGTGAGTTGGAGAAAGCGAAAGCTACTTTGTTGTTGGCGACAAGGCCTAAGTCTCTTCCTTGTAGGAACAAGGAGATGGAAGAGATCACTGCGTTTATAAAAGGTTCCATCTCGGATGATCAGTGTTTAGGAAGGTGTATGTACATTCACGGTGTTCCCGGGACAGGGAAGACTGTTAGTGTGCTATCTGTTATGAAGAATCTGAAGGCTGAGGTTGAAGCAGGGATCGTAAGCCCGTATTGCTTCGTGGAGATCAACGGTCTCAAACTGGCTTCGCCTGAGAAGATTTACACTGTGATCTACGAAGCATTGAGTGGTCATCGCGTTGGTTGGAAGAAAGCTTTACACTCTCTGAATGAGAGATTTTCAGAAGGGAAACGTATTGGGAAAGAGGACGAGAAGCCTTGCATACTTCTCATCGACGAGCTTGATCTTCTGGTTACTAGAAACCAGTCTGTTCTATACAACATTTTGGATTGGCCCACCAAGCCTAACTCCAAGCTGATTGTGTTGGGGATAGCCAACACTATGGATCTTCCGGAGAAGCTGCTTCCTCGGATCTCAAGCCGAATGGGTATACAGAGACTATGCTTCGGTCCTTATAACCACACTCAGCTACAAGAAATCATCTCCACAAGGCTGAAAGGGATCGACGCTTTCGAGAAGCAAGCCATTGAGTTTGCTTCGAGGAAAGTAGCTGCGATCTCAGGAGATGCAAGACGTGCCCTCGAGATATGCAGGCGTGCAGCTGAAGTGGCGGATTACCGTCTAAAGGACAACACATCTGCAAAGAACCAGCTGGTGGTTATGTCAGATGTTGAAGCGGCGATCCAAGAGATGTTTCAAGCACCTCACATTCAAGTTATGAAGAGCGTTTCGAAACTGAGTAAGATCTACTTGACGGCTATGGTTCATGAGCTTTACAAGACAGGAATGGCTGAGACAACGTTTGATAGAGTGGCGACGACTGTGTCGTCTCTTTGCGGAACCAATGGAGAAGCTTTTCCTGGTTGGGACGTTCTTCTCAAAGTGGGTTGCGAGCTTGGTGAATGCAGAATCATTCTCTGTGAGCCTGGAGAGAGGCATAGGTTGCAGAAGCTGCAGCTGAACTTTCCAAGTGATGATGTTGCTTTTGCATTGAAAGACAACAAGGAGCTTCCATGGCTGGGAAATTACTTGTGAGTTTTTTTCTTTTTGCTGATTATTGAATCCAGAAACTTTATTTTAAGTTAAAAGACTTAGTTTTGTTGATTCATGTTGGATGATCATCTGGATTTGTATCTGTTTTTCGTTTTGAAATGTTGTCATGTATTCCTTTGTTTGTGTAATCACATACAGAGTTATGTTTTTTATTCTTCATATGCAAGAACATGGTCTCTCCATGTTATTGAGAAAGCAAACGTTATCATTACACAGTTATGTCGTGATTCTACATTTCTACTTATATCCTTTGTTAGACTTATGTCATTTGAATAAATATGAAGGAAGTTGACCAAAAAAAGAGATACATATGAAGTAAGTCTTGAAATAATAAGTTTAAACCAAACATTATTTGTTATCTAAGCATTATAAACGTTATTTCACTTATTTTATTTTAAAATATTCAATCTAGAGGGTCTATTCAATCAGTTTCAACATAATCTAAATCTAAGCTTTGCAGATTTTACTACATATTTAGCAATCGTATCAGTGTTTATTTACTAATATTTTTTTAATATTTCATTGTAGTTGGATGTATTAGAAACAAAATTCAAGGCATAGCACATGTTTTAGAACTTACACATGAATTTTTATAAAGCATTGAGAACTCACTTCAAATCATTTACCGAAATACTCTTACTAAATGTTAACAAGGGGTTATTCGATTCATAACCTTCAACTTTTTTTTTTTAAAGAAAACATTTTTAAGAATGAAATTCATGTGCGTGGATTTTGATATTGAGTTTTTGGTTACATTATAATTTGAGAGAACTAACCTTGAGAATCTTCTGAGGTCTTAGCTAGCCATGTTTTTGATCAAAGATACTCAGTGTTGTAAGTAAGCTCTTTCGTTACCTAGAGAATGGAAACTGTGAGAACTCGATTATTATAAGTAGCCTTACGAAAACAGAAATCCTACAAAAGTTACACAGAAATAGAATTAGACTTCCACTAGACTAGGACATTATTTATTAACAGAAATTGACTCAGACTCACGACTCTTTCAACCAAAACCTCCTTTATTTTAGACCGGATTTGTTACATTTTCTTAGATAAACAACACACGGTTTAAAATAGGTGCTTAATATTGCTACATGAAAGGTATTAAAACAATTTACATTCTGCTTTTGGTGAGAACGAATTTATTGACATAATTCTTCATAATACATAAAAGGTATTAGAACAATTTACATTGAGGGTGAAGATAGTGATTTGTGCATCAACAACCTTTACAAAGTCTCCAGCTACAATATTTTTTTTTGATTATACACAGTTTTCCCAACGGCTTCCTAGGCCCAAGGAACTAATCTGTGTCGCTGCGGCCCGAATGTGAAATCCGCAGTGGCCGGAAATCGAACCCAGGTGGCGGTACTCACAGCTGTGAGCCCTTTACCACCAGAGCTAGACGCCCCGGTTCTCCAGCTACAATATTACTGTAAACCAAAATTATTTGTCAGATGCTAATAATTATACTGCATATTCGTATTTATGTATTGCAAATGTTTATGCACAAATAACACTCATAAAGCTTAGGCAAATTACATTACCGGTTAAATTATGTGTAAGGTGTAATGTAATTTGGTCGATTTAGTGGTATAGTTTCACACTTTCATAATATGTCTGTTATGATGGTAATGAAACATATGACTTGTATACTACAAATAACATGTATTGGATTTATTTAATGCTGGAATAGTGGCAAGAGTATAAAGTTTTGCCAATTGCAAGATCCAGTTCAATTACATGTACAGTCTAATTTATTTAGTTGGTTTAATAGTTTAGCTTTTATATGATAATGTCTCAGGTTTGATGAAGCAGGCTATCTATATAGTTAGCAGAGAGTGTAAAAAGACAAAATTATAGTTAATGAGAAATTAAGACTAATATAATTTTCAATGGAAATTATTGTCAGATATTATTCATTTTCACTCGAATTCTATTTATTGTTGGGATATTACTAGGTAGATAGAAAAATACATCTAATTGATAAATTTTAATGAAAACTCGATTTTATAACCTCATTAAATAACTGTGATTTTTATTTTAATAGATTAAGATTAATTTTAATAATTTTTGTTCACATTACTTTTTGGAAATTTATATGATTCAGTCAATTTATACTTTGAGGTTTGTTTGGAGAGAAGAAAAAGTTAGTGGTTTTTAACCAAATCTTAATATTTAAGGGTTTAATTGACATTTTTTCTTTAAAACAGAAAAAAAAAAAATCTGAGAAGACGTCTTATTATCAAAACCTTTAGTTTGGTTTTAAATAAATAAATATTCATTTGTAAAGAATCTTGACGAGTAAACATTAAGTACATAAAAATATAGGCATTTGCTATTGTTATTTATTTTTCATGTGGAATTTTTTGGAAAATCTTAAAGCTGAAATTACTTAAATATTTTAATTTGGCCAATCAAAATAATATATGTTTTAGATCTATTAAATAACTTGGTGAATAAGCTAACGCACTTTCTAAAAAAAAGGTTACTTAATGCTTATATCAATATACAGGAATTAGTCTGATGGTAAAAACTTGTATCATCCCCATAATTCTTAAAGAAAAAAAAATTGTTAGAAACAGTGACGTATGGAGCAAGTAAGAGACTTTCGATAATTCTATATCCTAAAGACACGTCCAAAACCTTCATTGAACGGTTTCTGCTGCTGAAGACAAAAAAAATGCAGCTACGGCAAGAATCTTTGAACGGTTTCTTATTATTAAAATCTTTAGTTTGGCTTTAAATAAAAAGATTTTTACAGAACAAAGTATATAAAACATTACGTAATTCAAATATTTATTATATGGGTAATTTGAGTATTTTTGGGTATTTTGATAGTTTAGAATATACAAAAACATTAATCATAATTGAATTGTACCCAAACTTTTAGATATTTTTAGACAAAAAAAAACTTTTAGATATTTTTAGGTTTTGACAAAAAGATCCGTACCAAACTGAACGGAAAGATAATCAAAGCAATCTTAACCAATTTTGGTGTGGTTCATGTTTAGTTACTAGAAGTTAAAAAATGTAAAGCTCAAAACCCGAATTAACCTAACAGAAATCGATCAGAAGAAAAAACTGAACGCCCAGGTCTATCTTTTACTTTGCAATGGTCTATTATGTATTAGATTATGCTGTTCATCCGAATTACATGCAGTTAAATATGCAGTTTTTGCTATGAGAATTCATGCAAATTTCTTTATAACTTTGCTTGTTTACATTTTGCGAAAACATTTGCTTACATTCAATTTTCTTTCGGTTCCTAACGTAAAATACTTTCATATATTATAACAGCTTCTAATAGTAATAATGGTTTGACAAAAAAAGAACTCCGTATAATTCTAAAGTAACTTAGGTGGCTGTTTTCCATCTTTGTAAATCAACCAATACACATTTTCTCAGTCTTTGCCCGTCAAGCAACGTTCTCTGATCTCACCTATAAATATAACAAAGCTCTTAAGTCGATTACTTCTTAACAATAACAAGGTAATACGAGAAAGAAATACATCTTCTACAACAAAATTTCTTTAATTATTATCATCATCTTAAATAATGGGTCTCAACCCTGTTTTGATAATCTTCCTCTCTTCTTCTCTTCTTATTGTCCTTCAAAACCTCGACGTCGCTAACGCCGTCACGTGTAGCGGAAGCTTCATCAACGGTAACAGCAGCTACTTTCAGAATCGTGACAATCTCTTCTCCACTCTTGCTTCAAAAGTCGTCGCCAACGGCGGATTCTACAACGCCTCGCTCGGCAAAAGTCCTAACTCAGTCCACGCTCTTGTCCTCTGCAAAAGAGGCTACGAGCAGCAAGATTGTATCAGCTGTGTCGAAAAGGTGACTCAGGAGATACAAACTGGTTGTCCAAACCGAATGGATTCGTTCAAGTGGGACAATGACGATGGAGACCATGTTAATTGTCTTGTACGTTCCTCAAACCACTCAACTTTCAAGAACTTCCAGCTTGTACCTGCTGTTATATATCCAAATGCACTTACTATCGAGCCATCCAAGGACATGACGCTTTTCAGACAACAGTGGGAAGCAACGGTTAATCGGACCATCGAGGATGCCGCAGAAGCTGAAACTTCCTCCATGCTCAAGTACTATAGTGCTGTAGAAGCCGAGTTCACGGAGTTTCCAAATGTATACATGCTGATGCAATGCACGCCCGACATAACTTCCCGCGAGTGCAAGATATGTTTGGAAAAGTGTGCGACATATTTTAAGAAACAGTTTTGGGGAAGACAAGGAGGCGAGGTTAGTCGCCCGAGCTGTGTTTTCAGGTGGGATCTGTATGCTTTCCATGGTGCTTTTGATAATGTAACAAGGGTTCCTGCACCTCCTGGACCACAGGCTCAGGCAAATGGAACCTTTATAACAGACAAGAAAGGTAAAACAACTGAGTTAAAGGCTTAACTAGACCTACGAGTAAGCATAGTGGCTAAAACTTTTTTAATTACCTAGTATAGATTTAAGGGGTCATGGGTTTAATTGTCGTTGGGAAAAGTTAACTCTTTTGAAAAGATTTATGTATGGGTCTCGTCCTAGAAGATGTATGGGTATTCGGATCTAGAACCTCTAGACATTAAAAAACACTTAACTAGAGCATCGTCATAGACAAGGCCGGAGGCATTAAGAGACTTGGGGGGTCATGTGAACCCCCCTAAAATTAGGGAAACCAATTTTTAGTGTATTTTTTTCTTTCTAAAATTACTATAATATTTAGTTAAAAAGTAGTATTAAATTTATATATTACGACCCCAGTTAAAAAAATTTCTAGCACTGCCACTGGTCATAGACTCATAATTTGTAAAATGAGGTTCTCATACTGAAATGGGTGAATAATTTGCAGGAAGAAGCATTAGGTATAGCGGAACTATTGCGATAATTGTGGTTCCTAGTCTCATTAATCTGTTGGTATTTATTGGTCTCATAAAATTCTATGCCCGGAGGAAAAACTCATACAACGGATGCAATGGTACCTACCTGTAGCTTGTTTCAATCAACCTTATTATATAGACAATAAGACTTATTATTATTATTATTATTATTATTTTCTAGTTGGTACTGCAGAGTACTCTGATTCTAATGGCCAACCTATGCTACGGTTTGATCTTGGTTCAATCTTAATGGCAACCAATGACTTTTCGTCTGAACGTAAGCTTGGTCAAGGTGGATTTGGTACGGTCCATAAGGGGACATTACCAAATGGCCAAGAGATAGCTGTGAAGAGATTAACAAAAGGTTCAGGGCAAGGAGACTTAGAGTTTAAGAATGAGGTTTCACTCTTGACAAGACTCCAACATAGGAATCTAGTTAAGCTTCTTGGGTTCTGTAATGAAGGAGATGAAGAGATTCTTATCTACGAGTTTGTCCCCAACTCAAGTCTTGATCATTTTATCTTCGGTAAGGCTTCCAAAGAGAGCTGCAAGTTTTATACAAGTTAAAAAAGGAAAGTTTTATATAATTTTAGAAACTTTTGGCAATAAAATGATTCTTTGAGCTATACAGACGAAGAGAAGCGTTCACTTCTTACATGGGAGGTGAGATTCAAAATTATAGAAGGCATAGCTCGAGGTCTTCTTTATCTTCATGAAGATTCTCAGCTAAAGATTATTCACCGAGACTTGAAAGCAAGCAACATCCTTTTAGATGCGGAGATGAACCCTAAAGTTGCAGACTTCGGGACCGCAAGGTTGTTCGAAGCTGATGAGACTCGAGCTGAAACAAGACGAATAGCTGGAACCCGGTAAAAATATACCAATTAATATTTTTTTGTTTGACTTCAAGCGTCACTCAACATTAAAGACATATATATTACATAAATGAATTAATTTGCATATATGTAGTGGATATATGGCTCCTGAATACCTGAATCACGGGCAAATCTCAGCTAAATCTGATGTATATAGCTTCGGGGTTGTGCTTCTAGAGATGATAAGCGGTGGAAAAAACAATAGCTTCAAAGGGGAAGGACTTGCAGCTTATGTAAGCTTCTTTCACATTGTATCAATATTTTCTCCATTTTCTCTTATCTTCAAACGTAACATATATCTTTTTGGTTCAGGCATGGAAGAGATGGGTTGAAGGAAAGCCTGAGATTATAATTGATCCTTTCTTGGTAGAGAATCCGAGTAACGAGATCATTAAGTTGATTCAGATTGGTTTGTTGTGTGTTCAAGAGAATGCAGGGAACAGACCAACCATGAGCTCGGTAATAGTCTGGCTAGGCAGTGAGACTATCACCATTCCTTTACCTAACGCTCCTGCTTTCACTGGAAGCATGTCCCAATCTGAGAAAGGTACAACGTCAATAAGCAACGTCTTCACGGAGTTGAGTTGTCGATGACTTGTTCCGATCGTTTTGTTTGCGTACGCTAATACATCCGTAGTGTCCACCGCCAGCTAGTAAGATTGGGACTGGAATGCTGGTGACATCCATTATAACATACTATGAATATGTGTTGTGAAATATTTAGTACATTAAATAATAGAAATTAAACAAACCTCTCTGAAAATTCTAAATATATATACATAATTGTTTTGATCTTTTCAATAAAGTTTTCTATGGTAGTATCAGAATTCTAATAAATTATTTATCAGTTAAACTAAAAGAAATATAAAAACGGTTATTAGAGTCGACCAATCCATAAAAAAACAAAATGCGGATGTAACATCAAATATGATGGAAAATGCATGATCAACAGTGTGAAATTAAGTCTAACATTGCACTTGTCCCACCAAAATCCAATTGTATCACCTTATTTGAACTTTCTTCTATTAAAAGTTTTTGGTAAAAATGTTAAAATTTTATACCATTTTTAGTATTTTACAAAATTTACAAAAAGACACTAGTAGCAGAGAAAGGAAAAAAAAAATCTAAACAACATAGGGAAGAAGAAGAAAAAGCAACATCTAGAGACCTAAAGAACAATCAAGCAATCTTAACTCATAGAACTAAGACCATCTTCAACCCTAAGAGGTTAACTTTGGCTCTTAACAATTATTTAATAATTAATGATAGTTAAGAGGTAACTGTTAAGAGAGACTTAATATTGTGGTTCCAATGGTAAAGTTCTTAAATTTGGGTTCTTAAATTAAAAATTATTAAACATAAAATGATTTATTAAATAAAATTTAATAAAACAAAATATTTGAAACATTTATTAAAAAAGCATTAAAACAAAGAGTAGTAAAATTTTAAAGAAACATCCAAACTCAATTGTTGTCTTAACCACATCCGAATTTATTCCATAGATGTTCAACCAAATCATTTTTCAGTTGTTTATGCATTGGTTGATCACGAATTCTAGTTCGAGCATCCATGATATTCCCGAGATTTGAAGGTATTTCCCTATCATAATCGAGATCGACACGTGAACTTCCGGTGTTTTCTTCTTGCTGGAACTCTGAAAGATTATTTAGAGTGTATCCATCTCGTTCGTCTTCTACTATCATGTTATGGAGTATGATACATGCTCTCATAATCTTCCCAATTTTGATTTTATCCCAAAAAAAGTGCCGGATTTTTAACTATGGCAAAGCGAGCTTGCAAGACGCCAAAAGCACGCTCGACATCTTTTCGGAGAGCTTCTTGTTGTTTAGCAAATAAAACCTCTTTCGGCTGTTGTGGACTTGAAATTGATTGGATAAAAGTTGCCCATTTCGGATAAATACCGTCGGTGAGATAGTAAGCCATGTGATACTCTCTTTCATTGACATAGAAGGTGACTTGCGGAGCTTGACCATTAATTATGTCATCAAAAATAGGTGAACGATCAAGAACATTGATATCATTTAAGGTACCTGGAGGTCCAAAAAACGCATGCCATATCCATAGATCATACGAAGCAACCGCCTCCAAAACGATTGTTGGTTTTCCCGAGCCACGTGCATATTGTCCTTTCCAAGCGGTGGGACAATTCTTCCACTCCCAATGCATACAATCGATGCATCCTATCATCCCGGGAAATCCACGAGCCTCAGCAACATTAAGTAGACGTTGAAGATCATCCGGTGTTGGTCTTCTTAGATACTCCTCCCCGAATAAATATATTATGCCTTCCACAAAATGTTCGACACATGACCGAGTAGTAGTTTCACCGAGTCGGAGGTATTCGTCAACAGCATCAGCTGCAGTACCATAGGCCAAGACACGAATCGCTGCTGTACACTTCTGAAGTGGGGAGAGACTATTCCTTCCGAGCGCATCTTGCGTTTGTTGAAAGAATTCAACCTCATTGGAGAACCGATCAACAATATGCATGAACAATCGCTTGTTCATTCTAAATCGTCGTCGGAAGAAATTTTCAGGATATGTTGGAGTTTTACTGAAATAATCATTCCATAAACGAATGTGCCCTTCTTCACGATGTCTTTCGATATAGGCTCGTTTTTTTTTTTTCCTAAGTTCTTGTTGATGAAGAATGGATAAATCCTCAAAGGCTTGATTAAAATATTGATCAAAGTAATCATCAAGTGAATCTTCATAATTGTTTTCTGAAGAAGATGCCATGTTTGGTTAGGAGAGGGAATGTGATTTGGTAAGAAAGAAAAAATGTGATTTGGTAAGAAGATAATATGTGATTTGGGTTTGGGTTGGTAATCTCGAAGGGGATTATACACGGGAAGATGGTTTGTGGCTTGCGTTTGGTAACAAAGCTTGCTTGGTAACAAAGCTTGGTTGTTTCGTTTGGGGTTTAAGAGAGAAAGAAGAACATTTCGGTCATCAGTTTGTTCTTAAGAGCCACTTCTATTTCATTAAGTGGCTCTGTTCTCGAGAGCAAACTGTTAAGCAGTTTGGTCTTGTTAACCTTATCCTTCATATTTTCGAGAGCAAACTGTTCTTGAGTGTCCTTCTGCTTTAGCTCCCACATTTGCTGAAACCCTTCCACAATCTTCTCTCCTTCTCCCACTGACCTTTTACCCTTGTTGGCCTTTGCTGCCTTAACGCCAATAGGACTAGCTGTTGATTCATCATCTGCATTGACACTCGGCATAGATGCTGATGACTGAAAAGATGGTTGTTCCCCCACCCTCTTTCTTTTTGAACCAGAGCTTTGTTGACTACTTCCATAAATCCCACACCATTTCTGATCATTCCTAAGCTCCCGCCAGGCATGCTCCAATGAGAACTTAAGCTTGTAATCATTGGTGAAAATTTGATGTGCAGCCTTCAAAACATCATCTTCATTATGGCCACTGCTCCTCTGTTTAGATGCAGCGTCATAAGACCCCACAAACTTGCAGACACCTTCATTTATCTTTCCCCACCTTTGCTTACAGTGGCTAACCTCTCTCTTAGGGAAACCAACCACTTTCGGACTTGCATTATAATAAGTGGCAATCCTCTTCCAAAAGGTTCCTGACTTTTGCTCATTTCCAACTACTGGATCCTTGGAGGTATTCAGCCATGAACTTATGAGGACCAGGTCTTCAGCTGTTGTCCACTTGCACCTTTGCTTGTTTTTCTCCTCACCGGTTTGTGCACGTGAAGAAGATTCCTCAACGGTTGGACTATGTGAAAAACTCAGTAACCGAGATGGGTTTTCATTGTTGGGTACTTGACTGTTAAGTAATTCTAAAAAGCTAGAAGATTGGCTTTGAGAATCCATAGAGAGAAGAAGTTAAGAAGAAGGATGAAGGAGATGATAAAAAAGTGAAGGAGGAATGTGTGTTTATAGATGGCAAAGAAGGAATAGAATATGCATTCATGTCAACCAACAAACAAAAACGAGAGAGACTTCACTCCTATTTATCACCCAACCATTTTCTAGATAGCCATCACTTCTGTTTATCACACCATTATCTAACTCTAACCACCACATTAATTACACTCGATTTAATTCTAACCACAGACTAAACTACACCAATTCATCCACGACCAGAAAGGTAGAGTAACACTAACCTTATTTGTGCTCTCAACCTTTGATCCATGCTACTATGCTCGCTGAACCTTGATCCGCTTACTGACAACTAAAAAACAGAAACAAAATTGATTCAGCTAGCAGAAAGCAAAACAACAGACAAATCAAGTTTAATAAATTTATTAGACCACAATTCAAACCACTTAGCAAATCAACACTACAGCTCAGTCTTAATTGAAACAAACTAACTAACTAATCATATTTGATCCATCGTTCTTAAAACAGAACATACTCGAATCAAACACATAAAAATTTTGAAATTCAGTTCAGAACAAGATATTCAATCATACGTCACATGCATAACACTGCATCAGAACTTGTTTACCTTTCGATTTGAGGTGAGAGACCGAGGGAAATCTTCGACCACAAAATCCACCGCGAGACAGATTTGCCGACAACCAACAAACTACACAAAGAAACAACCGATCAGAGCAAGAATATGGATAATCTAAGACATGCATGAACAATCGCTTACCTTTCGATTTCAGGAGAACAACCGAGACAGAGCTTCGTCGCGTCGAGGATAACCACCGAGAGAGAAGTCGCCGACGTGAGCCACCGACAGATACGTTGCCGCTGGAAGCCACAGAACAGACGTCGCCGAGAGGAGTCACCGAAGAGACGAAGAAAACGCCTTCGTCGAAGAGAGGTTTCAAGAGAGAGAGAGAGAGAGAGAGAGAGAGAGAGAGAGAGAGAGAGAGAGAGAGAGAGAGAGAGAGAGAGAGATAGATAGAGAGAGGCGGAGAATGAATTGAACGCGTGAGACGCGTAATCTCTCCTCTTGCCTTCATCGCGTGACACGTGCCTTCCAAGAGTCGGGCCTTCTACACCTTCCGGAAGAGGCAAGTTTCACTCTTTCTTCTTCTTTTTCATTTTTTTAATATATTTTCGGCCCAAGAGCCAACTTAAAGGCCTGCGTTGAAGATGGTCTAAGAAGCATAGCAGAAGCTAGAGGTTGGCCAAATGAATGCATTGCCAAATGGAGATGACACATTTGATGAAATATGAGACCACGCTGCAGTAGAAATTGGCTTGCCTGCTAACGCTGCTCCAAATGATTGATGCCATCTCCGGACAACTTTACAAACCTCAGTCGAAGAAACTCAATCCTCCAACCACCACCGGCAGTAGGAAATTGAGCTTCAAGAACTCCTACCACTACTCTTACCAAAAACCTCTAGCTGCGCCCACTGGGAAGTTCCACCTAAATCTCCAAAAGTTACCATTATTCGGTTCGGCTTCAGAACTAATGCGAATCATAGCAAAAACCGGGTGCAGCCAGATATGTTCAAATTCCCTTCATCGTCTTATTTAAAAAGATATGTCGAAATATCATGGTAATAATCATGAGCATTCACAACTCACATCGTCATATAACACTCGTGGTAGGAGCCACGCCCCATAAAAGAAACAATTAGGTTTCTAGCTAGGGTGCATGGGGACGTCGAGAACTCGAAATGGTGCTGTCTCGCGTACCGCCTACTCTACCAGATACAAATACACCACCCGAGTAGCATGAGGCACGTGGAACCCCCTGTGAATCATCAAAGACACGTTTTCGTTAATCCATGAACATGGACCCGTGGATCTATACATTGAATCTTTGATTTTTTTTATAAATCAAAATATTTAATATAAAAATGATAATAAAATTATTTCTAATTTCTGGAGTTTTATCTCCAATTAAGAAAGGGTCTGAAAAACTTTTTAGTTATGAATTGGGTATAAAACCGATCAGGGATCCTTTTACATGGGTTTGCCGCACATTTGTATAGTCCCCAGCCATTTCAGATTAAGAAGATGTGAAAATGCCTTAATATACGTTATTGTGAATTATAAAGTAAATTTCAACTAAAGCATTGTCAAGATTATTCTTTAAAAATCATAGTCATAATTAAATCTCATCCTTTTGTATATATATATATTATACCTAAACATATAAACCTCTAATTAGATGGTAAGTGTAGAGTTTTTGTAATTTCATTTAGAGTCTAATTATTATTAGAGGTTTTATTTATATATTTTGTATCTATATATTATTAAACAATATGCATTTAGTGAATATTTATACAAAATATTAACGGAAATGTGTTATTAGATCAATATTTGCAGCATGGTCTCGTTTAGTAGTATAGCCAAATTAGTAAGAAAATGCATTTAGTGAAAGAAATACTGGTAAATCTTGAATTCAGAACCTAATAGTATACTTTTAAAGACATAATCTCTATTTGGTCAAATAATTGATAGTTTCATGCATTTATGTATTTTACAAGAAATACAATGTAATAAGATCTATTCAAATAGCATTTATTTTTATTATCTAATATTATCTTTTGGTAAATCTGAATCATGAATTTTGTATTGTATTTTAAAAAACAGATTCTATATTTTGTCAATCGATAATTAGATACATGTATTTATAGATTGCTACTAAGACATGCAATGCAATAAAATCTTATAGAATTATTTTCTACTATCCAGTAATAAGTTCTGAGAAATTAAAATTTTTTGTGTAATAAAATATGTATACAGGGTGAATATTCTAAAATAAAAATCATAACAAATATGTAACGTCTAGTCTTGCATAAATTATGTACTGGTTAAAATATAACTCATAACTGACTAAAATCAAAACTAGAAAATATCATCAAACTTGAAATAAGTACATTGCAATTGCGAAACTAACCATACTATTGTAATTGATTGAATTGCACATTTAATTTTGCTAATTTCTGATTTTTCCAAAATTATATTTTTAATATTATTAAACAGTAGCGACATTTGCCTGTTTCCAATTACAAATAGAAACAAAATATCATTAAAATATATAACAGCTTCCTGTTTCTAATTGGGATTTTTTTTCTGCAAGGAATTCTTTGTTTTGGCTCCAAAGTTCAGACTTTCTAGAAAAAACTCTAAAATATTATTCCATAGAATATGGCATTCTCCTTGAATTGCAACTTTGCAAGTACTGCCTTTTGTATGCTTGTTTAAAAAAAAAACTCAAGGAAAGTTTTTTAAAGCTGATAGCTCGATAATAGTTGATGAGTTAACATAGAAAAAGAAAGTAGTTGATGTATTATTTTGGACATGAAATGTATTGACGTAAAATGTAATAAAATTAACATGGAGTATTATTATATAGCTTTTTGTCAAGATAATTTTTATATTAAATAGATTCACGATTTTATGGCTGTAATTAATATTTTGTATTTGTTGACCAGCTAATAGTTGAAAAAAATCTCCAATTAAAAGAAGAAATCGTTTGTACTCCTCTATCACTCACTATATAACACCAAGACATCCCCAATTTAATATACACACAAAACAAACAAACAAAAACAAAGAAAAAAATCCATCATGACAAGGAAGAAGGTGAAACTTGCTTTCATTGCCAATGATTCCTCACGAAAAGCAACCTTTAAAAAAAGAAAGAAAGGTTTGATCAAGAAAGTAAACGAGCTTTCAACACTATGCGGTATCAACGCATGTGCCATCATCTACAGCCCCTACGACACCAATCCTGAGGTATGGCCATCAAACTCCGGCGTGCAAAGAATCATCTCAGACTTCCGGAAGTTGCCGGAGATGGACCAGAACAAGAAAATGGTGGATCAAGAAGCCTTTCTCAGACAAAGAATAGCCAAAGCCTCCGAAAATCTGAAGAAGCAGAGGAAAGACAATAGGGAGATGGAGATGACTGAAGTCATGTTCCAGTGTTTGGTCGGAAACATGGGGATGTTTAATCTGAACATTATGGATCTTAATGATTTGGGTTATATGATTGATCAATATCTTAAAGATGTTAACCGCAGGATCGAGATTTTGGGGAGTTCTGGTGGTGGTATGGAGCTTGGTGAAACCTCCAACGATGCTGCAGCGGCTCCTTCTGAAGCCGCTGGAACGTTGGCTATTGTGCCGACTACAACCGATACGATTCAGCCTTATCATCATCAGCAACAACATCAGATGTTTCGTCACCATGCAGCTCCACATGTTGGACCCTATGAGCAGCCTCTGAATCTGAACCTGAGTCATAGTCAGAATCAACAACAGGGGTTTACCGAGATGATGATGAACCGTCCCGAGCAAATGAGTTACGCGGCTGAGCAAATGGGCTTTCCGTTCATGAATGATAACCATCACCACCATCACTACCACCACCACCAGCAGGTCCCTGGCGAATCATCCACCACTCCGGCAACAAACGTTAGCGCAAGCAGTGCCAATCCAGTTACCAGTTCAAATCCTACCAATCATATATGGTTCCGTTAGGGTTTGAGAAGTTCACATTCCGTTCAGACAAAACTATCTTTCTACAAAATGTTTCTTTTGTTGTTGTTATCAGTGCAATTTATTTTCTACTTGCTGCCGTTTTTTCCAATTATGATGGTGCTGATGTCAAAAAAATAATTTACGATTGTGGTTTACAGTTTGATTTTATTATCATGATGATTTGGTTTTTAATGCTATGGATTTGTGTTCCTCTAGCTTTTATTGTTGGTTTGAAACGGGTGTGTTATTCTTTTCTTTCCACAAAGATATGCATTATCTTTTTAGGCTTTGAATGTTAACTGCGGATCACCAATACGCACGTAGCGGTCCAAATATGTGTTTCCATTCAACACAATTTTGAGTTGATAAATTGTATATAAAAAATAAATATAAAATATGTAATAATACATAAAGCAAGAGTGCGGGAAGTGGAACGCACATCAAACGCAGTAGAAGGAAAAAAGGTGTGGTCTATGTACTGTACATGTGTTTACTTAATCGAATCTAATTTTTAAAACAAATAAAAAATATATTATATTTTTCTATGTAATATTTACACATGATTGTGTAATGTCTTCTCACACCTATTTTGGGTGAGCAACAAAAAGGGGAAACAAGCTTTGGAATTTTTTTTACATATTTGTTTTAAAAGAGCTATGGTAAAAAAAATAAGGATTATAAATTCTTTCTTAAAGCTTGGTTTGCAAAGTCTTCATGACTCTATTTATGTTGATGACAAAAAAAAAATATATATATATATATTCAGATATCTTAATTAATTTTGTCTAAAGACAACTAGCGCAATTATAATTTTTTAAATAAAATAATTGGTTATAAATTTTAATAATAGTATATTGAATTTCATATTTGAGATATATAAAATAACTTTTAAATAAAATTTGTATTTTTAAAAATTATATTATTATCACTGATATTTTAGTTTGTAAAATATAAAAATATTATATGTATCCCGCAGTTACATTATTTATCATACATGTCACCATTCATACTTTATTTTAAATCGCTTATTTTAGACAAACCGCACTTGTCCCGCAGTATGCGTTTTTCTAACACAAACCACACTTAAACCGCACCGCACTAACCAATCCGCTTGTCCCTCACCACTCAACCCGCTGTTACCATTCAGAGCCTTAGTTACTCAACTGACCCGCGCGGTTTTTTTGGATTATAAAAAAAATTTATATGAATTAATGTTTTGAGATTGTTATACATCATTATTTCAGATTTTATCTGTACATTTTTATCTAACTTTTTTCATACGATTCGACAGTTTGTCGGACCTGAAAAACTAAATATGAAACCAACCCGAAAATACAGGTGTAGTTCGGATCTGAGTCATGGGCAAAGTACCTATTCAATATTTTTTTTGGACCGTGAATCTCTGTTCTAGTTTGGGTCCTATCGATCGGGTACCCAAAGTACCTAGAATGATTTGTGTATATTAGGTATGTTTGGGTATTTCATATATATTTTCTTCATTACAGATATATTTAAGTTTCTGGTTCGGGTTTTCGGTTATAGTTTGGGGTTATGGGTAAAATTTCAATTTTAGAAAAATATATTTTGGGTTGGTAAAATTTTGGGTGTTTTCGGTTCTTCGTATTAGGTTTACGGGTAAAATTATGGATCTTTTGAGTATATGAATATTTTTCATGTATTTGTTTGGATTTCAGATATTTTTGTGTTTCAAATTTTTTTTGTGTTTTGGGTACTTTGTGTTTCTTTTGGATTCTAATACCCAAACCAATCCGAACCTGTTATGTATTCAAAAATTAAATTTATTTTACAGATATTTGAATTATGAGACCGAACGAATCCGGAACCAAATTGTAGATTTTAAAATATAGTTATGTCAAACGTTTAGAATTCGAAGAACCCATACCCGCAGACCCAAACATGAACCCTATGTTTCGAAACATTTTATTTTCTTTGATATAATGCAGAAATATTAAAGGATGTTGATATAACTAAACTAACATATGAAACATCTGATATATTTTAAATTAAATTTTCAAAAGTCAAGGGTTTAAATTAAATGCTTTAAAATTCAAGATATCTTGTATATTCGTGTGATTTAAATAATGTGGATTGATAAAATGTAAAAGGATAACAATTGTCGTTATAATAATTGTTAAAAATCGTGGGTTATTTATTAAAATGTAATAAGTTTTAAGTTGTTGCTATAATAAAAGCATGTTACGATATTTGGTTTTATAGTGTAGGTGAAAAAAATGAAAGGGTCCAAATAACTTTCATAGATAGATTTTTTAGGATTCTTTTTCTTTTAATAGTATTGATTACAACTGTTGGATTCAGGTCATGTATCAAACAAACAAACCACACGGTACAACAGTTGTATACAAAACTACAGCTACCCCTGGTTATAAATGTGTCACTGCTGGTCAGTTGATTTATTCGTTGTACTGTTTCTTTGAACTCACGGTAACATAAATACTTTTCAGTTTATTTAATTCACTGTATTTAGTTGGTGATTTTGTAAACAAAAGTTGCTGATTAAGTTGTGAAATTTAAATTTACTAGAGGCCGAGTCCCGCGCTTGCGTTATTTGTGTATGCTGTTGTTGTTCAGTTTTACTTAGTGTTATCATTGTTAGTTATGTTGTTCTTACACTTGTATTGGTGTGTGCAGTTATTTGGCAAAGCAGAGGGTCGGAGGTGGTGGAATTAGTAGGGAGGCAGCTGTTTGTTGTTGATTACGTGTAGGACACTTTGTGAACGAAGACCAGTTGATACATATATATTTTTTGTATTTAGTTGTATGCATCTCAATTCCCACCGAGGAACATATGATGGTGTGCTTGTGTCACTTTTTCTGGGGTTTTTGTTTTGTTTTGGTGGCTATTGAATTTTAGTTGGTTTCTTTGTTGCATTGTTTAACGTCGATGTCATGTAACTATCTGAACATGTTCTCATGCATGAAGCAAAAGACATGCTTATTATCACGAAATGCAAAGACCCATCAATGTTCCCATTTATTTAAAAACCAAGTATCTCTTCTCCTGGTGGGAGATAGTTTACAGATAATTAAAGACAACCAAAGTTGAAAGTAGGAAAAAACATACGAAAATGGTTATTTCATTGACACATAAGCTAAGTGGGGATGACGGTTTGAGGGACTTGAAACAATCACTCACGTGCCTCTTTTCTTCGTTTTCAAAGCTTGGCATTGCTTCATCAACTTCTTCGGCTCTCCTGGGCACATGAACCGTGTAGCCAACAGTTGCTGCTGGTAGTATAGATTGGGAATCCATGTCTGGAGTTTTGTTGCTGCTGGCAGTCTGAAACACAATTGTACGTGTGTGTTATATTAGATGATGTTATTCTATTAGATATATGCATGAAAGTACTATATTCAGCAGAAATTGTTTAGCATCAACATGTTTCTTGAGAAAAAATAGATGACTATCCCTAAATATTTTTTGGATTGACCGTGGTGACCACCATGACAAACTGGGTTATCTCATCTAAGTTCATAAGACCCCTAAAGGGGCCGAATCATCGTCAGTCACACAAAGAAAGTACACAACCACCATACTGGTGTATGAGATTATATAAGTTTTCTTAAAGCAGGAGCAAATGGATAAAAACATGAGAACTATGTGAAAGCGGGCTTGGGTCAATGAGATTAAAACATACCATAAGCCGAGTCGTTGTTGAGGCGTTTTTGAGGTCAATGCCTAGCAGAAAACGTTTTTGGCCAACAACATCTGAAAGTTAACAAATGGAATTAAGAATCAGAAGCTAATAGATGTCAAAAAGAAAAAAAATCAGTAGCTAATATGAATGTACGGCGTTGGAGAAATTTGACTGTGATATATAAAACTATACCGGGGGTTCTAAGTTTGTGTTTGCAAGAGCCTAGAGATGATCGAACCTCTGTCCATCTTCCAACTTCAAACCTATCATCTACGATCGCTGCCGTCCGTAAAGATTGTCAGTAAGAAGAGTTAAATACGTAGACCAATAGTTTTAGTTTTTATGAAATATGGAAGGAAGAAATCATTCATGTTAGAGTGAAGATGACGATACCTTTTCTTCTAGCAAAAGGAGGGTGATTCCTATAAATTCACCATTTTTATTGATGTTACGGGGATCCCAGTAGCTGAGGAGACGGCCAACAACAAACTTGAGAAGACCGACAAAGGCGGAGAGCGTTAAAGGTGGTGGGGAGGACGACAATAGCATCAGAGACAGACATGCTCAACAATTGAAAAAAAAACAGTGCTGGTAGATATGAGAGGTTGGACTCCTGGATCTAGCATGACCTATATAAAGCGAAGCCGTTCGTATCAGTTATGAGACGCTAGCGTTTTTGATGGTGTGTGTAAAGAGGGGGAGATGAAGAGATAGAGGGAGACTAAGAATTTCATGGATTTGATTGGAGAAGTTTAGACATTAGCGCCTGTGTATTGGAGGGGAGGCGCAGGATTGGGAAAACCTTAGGTCTCAGTCGAAGACGAAGAGCTGACGACTTGCAGGCTTTTTAGGGCCAGTTTTATGGTTTATTAAGATGGGTTTAGGCTTTAATCAAATGTATAAGCTCATGTAATAGATGGGCTAGCGAATTTAAAAAATAAGCCCACAAATCAATCAGTAAATAATAGAAAGCGTGATTTGTAAATCATTTTATTTATTTGTGGGACATTATTAAAACAACCTTCATAAATATATATTAGTTTCGGCCATCAATGTACAAAGTATTTTTTAGTCTAGTTGATACGCCCAAAACGGGATCACTCTTTCGGTAAGGTTGATATGAACTCAGATCCGAGAGGATTGAGAACTGATGGATCGAGGGGTGACACTAAGGGTTACGGAATAGCCCAAAGATACTACCAGACTTCGATCGTTGCCGGATGTGACGCACCGGTCCAACAAAAGAAGGATCGAAACTTGGAGATAACCTCACCAAGAAACTAAGAAGTGTTCTAAACAAAGAACAATGAGAGAAACTCATAAAAAATGAAAAACAATCTGTTTTATTTCGTGGCTCTAAGGCCTTATTTATAGGATTACAAGTTGTAGAGATCCAAAGAAAAATGTGCTAAAAACAAGACATTGGAAATAGAAACAAAGACTTGACTAAATAAAGTCTTTGACTGAAACTTGGACTACCTCTTCATATAGCCACGACCAGGACTTTGAAAGGTGAAGAATATACTCCTGATATGGGCCAAGACATGTCCCTTTGAGGCCTGGTCGAAATCCATCTTTTCCCTTAGCCAATATTTATCGGTTTCTCCATTTGGCCCAAACAAGTTAGTTTTTGAATCTTTTTGAAACCATCAAGCCCAATGCTTTCTTGAACATTTAGAACATGAATAATAACCTTTTTCATGATTGAATTGACCGTTGGTTCATCAGAAAGAAGGTTAGCCATTTCGAGCTTCTCGGGTGGTCTGAATTCGCGAGAACTGAAGATCACCTGATTTGTAAATAGCATAACTATCACATATGAACTCCGTTTGATCTGATTCTTCTTCAAGGAGCTCCGTAATTGAGTTGAGAACATTCTCCAAGTGATTTCATGCGTAGAAGCCTCGTGGTTTGGAAGATATGAGTCAAACAATGAACATATATCTTTACTGCTTTCCATGATCAAGCCATGCATGCTTGTTTTGCCCGGTGCGCTACCCCACGGCACATAATTCTCTCCCTCTTGAAAAGGATTTTACCTCAAATCCATTTCACATTTATCAAAAGGAAATGAATAAGAGAAAACGAATTTTAAAATCATATAAAATTCAATGAAGGAAAAGTATGGACAGAAAGTTCCTTGGAGTTTTGGACTTGTTTTCCTCAAGTACTTCCAGTTCCATGTCCCTGATACATAAGAACTTTGGCGTTCACCAGTGTTTTCTCTCCTTGGGAACGGATCATACTTATCCTGTACTTTCAAAACAACTAGGAATACCACATCAAATCTGCGAGAGAAATAATCAAAGAGTTTCTCTATCCTTAGGACATCAAGAACATGATCCAAACTCTTAGGATAATCATCAAAGAATGTGTTGTAAACCAAGATGACATCAAAGCTCAAGACAACACAATTTTCAAACATTGGTTTCAAATTATGCCAAGGTTTATCAGTTTCAACACACAAGTTATCAAGCTTCAAAACATAATCAAAAATAAAATCGGTTTCAGCTCTATGTGATTTTTGTTTCAGCAACTTTTTAACCAAAAATTCGTCCAAGGCACAAGTGGATGCAAATAAATTACCAGTGATCAGTTCATGTCTATAAGGGCTCAGATTAAAGTCATTTTCTTTGAAGACAGATGAATCAAACGATTTTCTAGCACAAAAATCAGACTGTTGCAAATCAAGCTCAAATGACTTTTCAAGATGATCAAAACTTTTGCTATGTTTCAAAAACTGATAAAGACTCAAAACAAATCCAAAATGGATGTCATTGCCATTTTGAAAACGTTTTTGATCAAGAATTCCGTCAAGTTCAAATTTCTCAGAAGAATGAATCATGTTATCAAAAACAGAATTTGAAACACAAAATTCTTTAACTTTGTCAAAACCAAAACGATTTACAACAGGAGAACTGATCTTAACAAACATTTCAGGCAGAGAATTAAGTAAATAAAATTTCTCACAGTGCTTTTTAGGCAAAGGCGTAGAAGTTGTGCCTGGATCAAAGCAAAGATGTTTCTCTATGATTATGGATGATGTGCTTGGTGCTTCCTCATCAAATATTGGATCAAGCTCGTCTTCTTCATCAAAGATGGGACTAAGATCATTGTCCAAGGGTCTCCTAGTCTCAAGACGTGGTCCTTGATGTTGGTAGTTCAATGGTTCTTCCTCAAAAACCTGTGAAACTAGAACAAGACTACTCGGATGCTCCGGTTCAAAACAGGTTAGTCCATTAGTCTCTTCATTATCAATATCAAACATAAGATCAGGTTTTGGAGAAGGAAGATCACATTCATCCTCACAAGTGATCCAAATTTCCATTAGCTCTTCATCATACTTATCAAAAATTGGTAAAGAATCTGAAAAATCTTTTAGATTTTCAAGGTTGTTTTCAGATTTACCTTTGGGTTTTCCACTGATGAAAATTGATGGCTCAGCTACTGGGGCACGTGTGGGTGTGCTCTTCTTTTGGCTCTTGCTGACGTCCTTGAGGGCTTTGTCCACACCCTTCACAAATTTATCACAAAATTGTTGGACATCAAACTGAAAATGTTTCATTTTTGGATCAGCTTCGCCTTTGGACGTTTTGAACTGCTCTTTGCACCTCCTGTTCGGCATCTTATGTGGTCTTCTTTGGGCTAGTCTTTCCTGCACAGGAACAAAATCATCAAAAAGATTCAATGAATTTTGAGATGAAGATTTAAAGTTAGCCTCTCACTGGAATTTCTTCTTGCTATTTCCCTTGTGAAGACCAAACATCTTTATCCTGAAAAATTACTTAACACAAAAGGGTTTACAGATAAAATAATCCTCACACTCTCAAGTGTTTGATCTCACCCACACAAGTGTTTCTCTAAGATTTTAGTGGTCACTCAAGAGTCTCCTCAAGGTTCTAAGGGAACAAATCAAGAATCCCAATGGGTAGATCCAAAGCGAACAAAGGGTTTTTCTCAAGATAGATAGATAAGAGATTTTTGATTTTTGAAATCCATTTTAACCACTTCAAAGGCTGGATTTCTCCTCAGCCAGCAGGCTTTCTCTTCCACCACCAATCCACAAAACAAACTTTGAACTTTTTCTATTTTTTTTTTTTTTTTTTTTTGAATCAAATCGTAAATCTTTTTTTTTTTTTTTTATAAATGGATGGTAATGAGGGGCCCGGATTCAAGAAAGGTAGAAGAAGAAGTGTTTGAAGAAGATGGAGAGATGAGAAGATGGAATGATAATAGAGTTACCGGAAGAGTGGCTCTGATACCACTTTGATACGCCCAAAACGGGATCACTCTTTCGGTAAGGTTGATATTAACTCAGATCCGAGAGGATTGAGAACTGATGGATCGAGGGGTGACACTAAGGGTTGCGGAATAGCCCAAAGATACTACCAGACTTCGATCGTTGCCGGATGTGACGCACCGGTCCAACAAAAGAAGGATCGAAACTTGGAGATAACCTCACCAAGAAACTAAGAAGTGTTCTAAACAAAGAACAATGAGAGAAACTCATAAAAAAGGACAAACAATCTGTTTTATTTCGTGGCTTTAAGGCCTTATTTATAGGATTACAAGTTGTAGAGATCCAAAGAAAAATGTGCTAAAAACAAGACATTGGAAATAGAAACAAAGACTTGACTAAATAAAGTTTTTGACTGAAACTTGGACTACCTCTTCATATAGCCACGACCAGGACTTTGAAAGGTGAAGAATATACTCCTGATATGGGTCAAGACATGTCCCTTTGAGGCCTGGTCGAAATCCATCTTTTCCCTTAGCCAATATTTATCGGTTTCTCCATTTGGCCCAAACAAGTTAGTTTTTAAATCTTTTTGAAACCATCAAGCCCAATGCTTTCTTGAACATTTAGAACATGAATAATAACCTTTGTCATGATTGAATTGACCGTTGGTTCATCAGAAAGAAGGTTAGCTATTTCGAGCTTCTCGGGTGGTCTGAATTCGCGAGAACTGAAGATCACCTGATTTGTAAATAGCATAACTATCACATATGAACTCCGTTTGATCTGATTCTTCTTCAAGGAGCTCCGTAATTGAGTTGGGAACATTCTCCAAGTGATTTCATGCGTAGAAGCCTCTTGTTTTGGAAGATATGAGTCAAACAATGAACATATATCTTTACTGTTTTCCATGATCAAGCCATGCATGCCTGTTTTGCCCGGTGCGCTACCCCACGGCACATCATTTGTGGTATAAATGTCTGTGTTAATATGTCAATAACCCGGGTTCGAACCATGTGTTTGACATTTTTTTAAGGTGAAGTCCACAAAATGTTGACGTGGCGCGATGAGAAGCCTTGAAACTGGCTCATTATAATGTTGATTTTGGTAATTACGATGGTCAGATTTATTTGTGTTGGAAAATATTATTATCCAAGGAAGTGTTTGTTTTGAACTTTGATTATAACTTTGATTATAACTATTGGCCGGAGGATGAAGTGTGGATTTTCTGTAATCAAGTTACATATTTATTTCCAAGGCTGCAGTTATCAACTAAGAGTTGTTATCACACTCAAGTGGTTTTGATTCTTTAGAGATTTTGCGTTTAAGAGTATATGTATTAACTATTGAAGGGAAATAACATCGACAAATTCAACGAATATATTAACCGGCAGTATTCAAACCTTGTTCGAGTTTAAGCCTCTACTATGGCTACTTATAGGAAATTAAAAAATATATAAAGCTTCAGAAGATCTGGCCACACTCAAGCGGCTTTGAACCTATTATGCATGAAGTAAAGGTTACGATTTATTTCTTCACCCAGTGGGCGATAGATTGTAGATAATTGAAGACAAAACCAAAGTTCAGAGAAGAAAAAACATAGGAAAATAATTATCAAAAGGCAGAAGCTAGCACTCACGGGGGCTTTTACGGTTCTTCTCTTTGCCTCCAAAGCTTGGCGGGCTTGCTTCATCGACTTCTATTGCTTTCGATTACACCGGTTTAGTTCAAATGTCCCTTAAAAATTGCACAGCTTAGTCCCATAAAGACAAGTGCACCACGACCATACTGTTGTAGTAGATTATATAAGTTATTTCAAAGGATGAGCAAATGGAGATATGCATGAAGAATATTTAAGGGTTTGCAGAGGTTTTACATGTCAATGAGAAAACGAACCACAACTGCGACGTTGTTGAGATCAGAGCCCTTGCAGGGAACCGTATTTGGCCAACAAAATCTGAAAGTTTCCAAAAAGTGTTGCAAATCAATAGCTAATTTGAATGTAAGGGATTCATGACTTTAGTTTTGAAAAGGGAAATATAAAACTATATCAGGAGTATTGGAATGAAGAACCAAAGAGAAGAAGATATTTGAGAAGGTCGCACCATACTAAACTACATACTATACTAATGGATAGTTTAGTATGAAGACAACTTAGTATTAGATAGTATAGTCTGAGATGACCGTTGAGAACATTTGGAAGAAAATGTGAACACAACAGATTCGAATTCGGGTAGAGCCTATTTCCATCCCATCCATATCTCTCTCTTAGGTCTATATATATATGTCAATGTATGTGTAATAAAGACTTAAAGAAATAAAATATTCCTTCTCTCTTGTCTACAAAATTTCACTCACTCTCTTTCTTGTTCCTGAGTGTTCATCACTTTGTTCTTCACAAACCTTACATGGTATCAGAGCTTTCTCCTAACCTCTTTTCTCTTCCGCAAAACTACTTTACTCTTTTTTTTTCTTTAATTCTCACGGTTTAAATCTCTCAAATTCTCAAGTTCTCAAGAAGCACTCTATTATCCAATATTGGAGCAAAGCAAGCCAGTGGCCATTCCAATCACTCTTAAGGGTGTAAACTACCTTCTGTGGTCAAGAATGACCAAGAATGCCCTTGGTGGAAGAGGTCTATGGTCACATGTCAAAGAAAATGAAGCACCAAGATGAACCAGCCAAGGAGAAGACGGCAAATAGATTGTGGTAGTAGATGAAGGCAAATGGATTCAAGAATACCTCATGGTGTTGTCTATTATCCATAGCTCACTTGATGGCCCCATAATGGAGGCTTACTCCTTCTGTGACACAGCAAAGGAGTTATGGGATACTTTGCAAAAGGTTTATGGAAACATATCCAACCTCAGTAGGGTCTTCGAGGTGAAAAAGGCCATCAACAGCCTGAACCAAGAAGATGCAGACTTCACAGCACACTTTGGGAAGTTTATAGCTCTTTGGGAAGAGCTAGAGATGTTGAGGCCGAGTACAATAGATCCGACCATCCTGAATGAGAGGCGTGATCAAGACAAAGTATTTGGACTACTTCTCTCACTCTCAATCCGGCTTACAATGATCTTATCAAGCATATCTTGAGAGCTGAGAAGTTACCAAGCCTAGAGGAGGTGTATTCCCAAATCAAAACGGAACAAGGGTCATTTGCTCTATTTGGAGGAAAAGAAGACCTCAGCTGAGATGGCATACGCCAACAAGGCGCACTTTCGATCAGATGTTAGGAAGAAGGGAGTGAATTGTGAGCATTGCAAGAATGTTGGCCACATGAAGAACCAATGTTGGATCCTTCACCCTCACCTTAGGCCACCATCAAGGTTTAACCAAACTAGAGCACATGAAGCTGTTCACCAAAATGTCCAGCAAATGGCTTAACCAATGCAGCAACAAGGTGAAGGAAGAGCCATGAGTTCTACTGCACACGTTGCTGGAACCACCTCTCAGCCACCTCAGGATGATGCATTCATCCGCAAGTCAGACATTGAGGCTCTCATAAAAGCTCTCAATGAAAATTATGGTAACATTAGTAGTAACGTTTATAATGCCTTAAAATCTCTTCATTGTTCATCACAAACGGCTAGGCCATTGATCATTGATTTAGGAGTTTCTCACCATATGATTAGGGATGTTAAACTAATTAGTGATGTTCAACCTTCCTTAGGAAGTTTTGTGATAGCTGATGGTGATAGAATACCCATTGAGGGCATAGGCAATCTGAAACTATTTGATAAAAAGTCTAAAGCTCTTTACATGCCTACATTTACATCTAACTTGCTCTCAGTTAAAAAGGCTACTACTGATCTTAACTGTCATGATATTTTTAGTCCTCATAAGGTTTTTTTTCAGAATATTGAGACAAGTAAGATGATTGGAAATGGTGTGAGCAAAAGAGACTTTTATTTGCTTGAAGACACCAAGCTTAGATCAGATTTTCATGCGACTTTTACTTCTACTTCTGTTTTAGCTTCTAATGTTTTATGACATTCTAGATTAGGTCACCCTCACTCTCGTGCCTTAAGGTTGATGTTGCCTAAGATTTTTTTTACAAATGATAGTTGTGAAGCTTGTATCCTAGGCAAACATTTCAAATCTGTTTTTCCTAAGTCATTAACTATCTATGAACATTGTTTTGATTTGGTTCATTCAGATGTGTGGACTGCTCCTTGTGCTTCTAGAGAGAACCATAAGTATTTTTTCACTTTTATAGATGAAAAATCCAAGTATACATGGCTGACCTTAATTCAATCTAAAGATATGGTGCTAGAAGCCTTTATGAACTTTCAAAGCTATGTTACTAACCATTACAGCGCAAATATTAAAATCTTTAGGTCTGATAATGGTGGGGAATACACAAGCCACACATTCAAGAATCATCTACCAAAACATGGAATAATTCATCAAACTAGTTGCCCTTATACACCACAACAAAATGGAGTAGATGAAAGGAAGAACCGACATCTCATGGAGGTTGCAAGAAGCATGATGTTCCATACTCATCATGTTATCTTATCAACCGAATACCAACCAGAGTTATTCATGATAGCTCTCCATTTGAGGTATTAACCAAGACTAAACCATCTATTGATCATTTGCGTGTGTTTGGGTGCCTTTGTTTGGTCTTGATTCCAGGAAAACAAAGAAACAAATTAGAAGCCAAAAGTGTCAAGGCAATGTTCATACGGTATTCAGCCAACCAGGAAGGGTACAAGTGCTATGCACCAGAGTTAAGAAAGGTTATGGTGTCAAGAGATGTGAAGTTTGTGGAATCCAAGGGGTATTATGATGAGAAGAGTTGGGAAAACCTTAGAGACCTTTCTCATACTACCTCGGATAAGGAAAAAATTGAGGATAATCTTGGTATCAGCCAACCAAAGCCAAGGGAAGAAGCAAATGGACCACCTACCCAAGAGGTTGAACATGTTGAAGAGGAAGTCCATGAGATCTATGGCAAATGGATGTGAAGAATGCATTCCTTCAATGGGATCTAGAGGATGAAGTCTACATGTGTCCACCTCCTGGTTTAAAGCATTTGGTTAAGCCAGGAAATGTTCTAAGACTAAAGAATGTAATTTATGAGCTGAAACAATCACCAAGAGCTTGGTACCACAAGTTGAGCACTACCTTGAATAGGAGAGGGTTTAGGCGATCTGAGGCAGACCACACTCTATTTACTCTCACCAGCCAACAAGGTATAGTAGTCATCCTTGTGTATGTTGATGATATCATCATCACAGGAAATGACAAAGAAGGTATACTAAAAACCAAAGCTTACTTGAAATCTGTATTTGAGATTAAGGATCTAAGTGAACTAAAGTATTTTCTTGGAACTGAAGTATGCCGCTCTAAAGAAGGGCTCTTCTTATCCCAAAGAAAATACACACTTGATCTCTTGAATGGAACATGTATTCTTGGAGAGAAACCAGCTAAGACACCATTGGAAGATGGCTACAAGATCTTGCATGAGGGGGAGTATGAAGACACTCAATTTGATGATCCAAAACAATACAGAAGACTAGTTGTTAAGCTCATATAATTAACCATTACTAAACCTGATATTTACTTTGCTGTGAACCAGGTGAGCCAGCACATGCAAGTGCCAAAGGTTCATCATTGGAATATGGTATAAAGGATTATTCGACTCCAGGCCAAGGAGTTTAGATGAGATGCAATGGGAACACTGAAGTGGTTGGATATTGTGATGCTGATTGGGCAGGAGATAGAAAGGATAGGAAGTCAACTACATGCTATTGTACTTTCATTGGAGGCAATCTTGTCACTCGAGAAAGCAAGAAGCAGAAGGTGGTCTCATGTTCAAGCGCTGAAGCAGAGTATCGAGCAATGAGGAAGCTCACAAAAAAATTGGTTTGGATAAAAGGGCTTCTAAAAGACTTAGGCATAGATATTACTACACCAATCACAGTGCATTGTGACAACTAGGCAGCCATTCACATAGCTTCGAACTCAGTGTTCCATGAAAGGACTAAACATATAGAGGTGGATTGCCATAAAGTGAGGCAAATGGTGGTACAAGGAGTTATCCTACCTTGCTACCAGAGCCGGACTTGGGCAGAGTCTCACGAAACATCCGTGGAGGGCCCCCACCACCTATTGGGGCCCCCATTTCTAATTTTTCCCTTTGTAGATATGTAATGTTAATATATTAATTTTATGTGCAAAGTCAAACTAAAAAAAAAGTTTTGGTTTGTACTGTACCAAATAAAAAAATATAAGTTATTAACATTAGCGCAAGTAACTTACGGTAAGTTATACGACTTTCTGTACTTTATTTTTATTTAAATAATCGTAAATATTATAATAAATTTAAATAAGTAAAAAACATCATTCTTAACTCACTAGAGGAAACTTACGAGAGATAGTCTTTTCAACTTCTCCTCTTCTCTTTACTCTGTAAAAGAAAGCAAGTTCATAAGAAAACCAGAGATTTTTTCTTGTTTTATAGTTTTTTCGATGTTGCTTTTTATTATCAAAGCTACGATAAGTTCATCTTTATTTCAAATAGGGCCCCGAAAATCTCAGGTCCGGCTCTGCTTGCTACACTAGGAGTGAAGATCAGCTAGCAGACATCTTCACCAAAGCCACAAGTACAAAGTTGTGTGAGTCCATTCTTTCCAAGCTTGGACTCATAGACATCTCTCGGCCATAGTCCTCTTAACCATGAAGGCTCTACTCTTTTTCCTTGGTATGTTTTTTTCCACTGGATTTTGCATACTAAGTTTTTTAATGAGGGAGTTCTTCATGGTTTCCAAGCTCGATCCATCCATATGGTCAAGCTTGAGGGGGAGTATTGGAATGAAGAACTAAAGAGAAGAAGATATTTGAGAAGGTCGCACCATACTATACTACATACTATACTAATGGATAGTTTAGTACGAAGACAACTTGGTATTAGATAGTATAATCTGAGATGACCGTTGAGAACATTTGGAAGGTGTGAACACAACATATTTGAATTCTGGTGGAGCCTATTTCCATCCCATTCATATATCTCTCCTAGGTCCATATATATGTCATTGTATGTGTAATAAAGACTTAAAGAAATAAAATCCTCCTTCTCTCTTTCTTGTCTAGAAAATCTCACTCACTCTCTCTCTCTCTCTTGTTCTTGAGTATTCATCACTTTTTTCTTCACAAATCTTACAAAGAGTTCTGATATATGGTGTTTTCAACATCATAGTATATGTGTTTCTTGAGGTCTTTCAGTCTTCTATCGAATCTGTCTAGTCCTTTTGTGATTATTTCAGGTACGGAGTAGGCAGAAGAATGGAAGAGAGGATGCATGAAGAAAGATGCCATTCTGGAGCGTTTCACGCGGAACAGCCAGTCAGAGCAGCCCGAAGATTGTTCCCACAGCAGAACAGCCGAGAGACTGTTCCCGACAAATAAGGAAACCTCCAAGATTATTTCGGGAGTTTGCCCTAGCTACCCTATTCCTCCTTGGAGATTATCGACACCTCCATATAAAAACACTACCCTATCTATTTTTACTTTCTACGCTAGTTTTTGCAAGAGACTGAGACTTGTATTTGGCGATTGCAACTTGTACGGGGGAAGGCTTCATCTCTCACCTAGAGAAGATTATCCTGAACCCTTGTTTCTTGTTTTATTATATGCAGTATTATTCAGAAATGTTGTCTTTAAAATCTTGCATTATGATCGAGTAGTCGGCCAGCTCGCCTAGGGTATTACGGTGTTGATTATACGAGCTAAACATAGATAAGCGATTCTCTTGTGTCTTCATTTATATAGCTCTTATTGCTTGCATTAATCTGATCAGTTAATGTTTGAACTTAAGTTTAATCACCTCGCTAACCGTGTAGGAGATGACTTGACATGATATGAATGAGCTTAGTAACCCTAATCAGCGAAAGTAGATATTAGGGTGTTAAGTGAACTTATCGGACTTGATCTCTAAGGCTTGCCATCGTATCTTGTTCCAAGCGAAAGCTTAGGCAGCAAGATCGATTCGCAAAGGGAGCAGCACCACGACAGTGGGCTGATCCAGTGGAGTGATCCGAGTTCTAGATGGTTTCCTATTGCGCTTGAATAATTGTTTGGCTCAGTATCAGCACTCAATGAATTACCCTAGGCTAGCTTCTTGTTTAAATCGAATACAACCTCTTGTTACTTGTTTCTTATGTCATCATTGAAATCAAAACTCATTATTGTTCTTAGCTTGATACAGAACTCATAAGGATAAAGTGTAAACTGGTTCTGTGGATTGAATCTCAAATATTACAATTAAAACTGTTAAACTTGACAATAGTAATGATTCATTTTTAGTGTATCAAGTTCTAAGTTTATGTTTTCTAGAGCCTTGAGATGGCCGGATTTCTGGAGCATGAACTTCTAAAGGTTAATGACAAGAGCAATGGTCAGACCTCATCAATAGTGGTTGTGGGGATGAAACGGATGACAAAAAGATGGGGCGTAATCTTGTATATTCGTCGACCGATTAACACTGACGATCGCACCGGTTCGTAAAGATTCACGTTACTGATTGGCACGTGCAGCCGGGATGAGCCCTGGATGGCAAAATTCTGAACAATCAGACAGAATAATAAATTTTCTAAGCCAAATGTTTGAGTTTTGAGTGATAATTGATGGAACAGATCATTCACGTGAGACTAACAATGTCTGTAACTTTTCATCTAGGAAGAGAGGGTGGTACCCATAAATTTTTTATTCTTCTTGATGTTAAGTGAACATTATATAATGTATTAGGCATAAGCAATTTGACTCCAAAAAAAAAACTCTTTGTCGTATAGTTTTTTTGTCGTATAGATTTAGTATAGTTAATATTAATGAGTTCCAAATGTATAGATTCTATGGGCCTTGAATTTGTCATCGTAACTTGATTCGATGGGCTTCCGTTTTGTGTGGGATTTCTGAATAATTTAAAATTTGAGCAGCTGATTGGTTGATTAATAAGTAACAAAAATAATTAAAATTTTCAAATAAGGAAATGGCATAGCATTGTAAATAATTCTAAAAGGTAAGGGCAGAATCCTAATAAAGATTCTGCTTTAATAGTATAGATAACTTAGGGGTAGATAATGGAATATCGTTACGTACCATATGAGTCACAATCATCACAGCCACCTATTTGATTAAATATAAAACTCAGATAGTTTAATGAGTAAAGATTGTAAAAAGCAAGGTATTATAATCCATATAAACTTACAGTCGTAATATTTTTGCTTGAATGTTGGTCGATCATTGATCAGATGAACTGAAAATATACACCGTTTTAGTAATAGCCAACAAAACTTTTTAATTTGAAAATGAAATATTTCTGAGACTCAGGACATACCTTTTGATTTTGTACGTGATCCACGGGGATGACCTCGTTTCCTTTTGAATGTATGTCCGGCTGAAATGTTTGTACGGTGAACATGAAAGTAATACAATGTGTGGTGAATAAAGAATTAAGAGAAAATGTGTACGGCAAATCAGATAAAAATAAACATATCATATCGACCATATAATAAAATGTAACATTTTCGTATATTTTATTATTTGAATTTTAGAAAATGACTATAAAATACAAATATTATTCAAATTCTCACATTAAAATTTGTGACCAAGTGTTTTTAAATTGTATTGTAAAAAATATAAATAATCGTAAAACATATGAGTGAAAATTTTCATTTAATAGATATTCAAAAAAAAAATATATATTAAATTATATACCCTATAAAAATATTTAAAAAAAATTATTACAAATTTCATTGATGATTTGCAGTGAATCTTCAAGAGCTGTTATGAGTTATTAAAATTATTAAAAGTCTCACATTATTTTTTTTATCACGAGCTTACAATTTTTGTTATAAAATATGCATAAAATCGTAAAGCCATACGATTAATAATTTCCATTTAATAGATATCTATACTAAAATATGTTATATATTTAGGTTAATATGATTTTTGCCCAAGTATAATTTCCAAAAAAAAACAATTTATGTTAATATCATTTAAATTTATTTTTATATATACAAAATATATTAAAAATGGTTGTTTAGATTCACTTACCCTATAATTTATCATTGGTCAATTTTACTATTTAGTTAAATTCTAATTATTTGTATTTTTAACCCAATACTTAAAACTTGAAACAAAATAAATGTTAAACATAATAATATGATTTTAGCCCACAATTTACTTCATATCTCAATAACAACTTATAAAAAAACTAATAACTTCTCACTTATATCTATACTATTAAAGCAGAATCCTATTGTCTTTTTTACCTTAACCTGCCATTTTCTTTACTGACATTGCATGTTTCATTAAGGGCAATCAAGTAATATTAATAACACATCTATATTGGGTCATTTTTTTTGGATCCAGCCCACATCAGATTTCTCTTGGGCCATTTGGGCCGATTAATAAATCAAATCCAATTCTCACATTTTTTTTTTCCTTTGGGCCATTGAGTCCAAGTTCAAATAATTTTTTTTCAACTATTCTTAATTATTTTTTTTCTTTTCTTAATATAATTTAAGCATTCATAAAAAAATTGATTTTTTCATTGAAAAGTATAAATCTTTATTAAAAGTATATAATTTTTTTTATTAAAATATTAACCACATAATAAAATTAATTTATCAGAGTTATACCAACTTAATTCATTAAAGAAATAAAGTTTAATTTTTTAAACATAAATAGTCATTTAAAATGAAATACGATAAATAAAGATAAAAAGTTTAAGTCTTTTATAAAATAAAACACAAATATATGAAAATATGACATTTACTAAATATTTGTAAATTAAAAAAATAAAAAATAAACCCGCGCTTTGAAAGCGCGGATCAAAATCTAGTTCATCACTTATAAATCCAACGTAAGGAAAAAACATAAATAATTATAAAAATAGCATGGTTTATTTAGTCTTTAAAAAACATGTATAAAATTTAAATAATATAAATATTTTTAATTAACAAAAACTATATTAAATATCTACTCTAAAATTTTAAACTATTTTTAAATATTCATATATCCTTTTAAATATTGGGAAGGTGAGTTATGTGTCCTTCTCGCTATATAGATTATATATACATAAGTGCCCTGATATATGTTCTCCCAGTCTTTTTAAAAAACCAAACTAACCGATTAAGTAAAAACCTAATTTTTGTTTAGTTGCCGAATTGAACCGGACCCTCTACACCGAAACAAATTAAATTTTTTTTGGCAGTTTGTTTTGGTTAATAACCACATGCCTATGTTCTCCAGTGAACGTGAACTTGTCTTTCTCTTGTTACTCACCTATTGCATACTATTTTTATATGTTAACAATAATCGAGAACTAAATTAGTATGCTTTGCTACATGTACTATGTCTTAATATCTCAATTTGATGCTGCAAAACTGAGAAAACTCCGTCCGAGTTTCAAGGAGAATGGAGGCACTGTTAAAGCAGGAAATGCCTCTAGCATAAGGTTATATTCTCATATAGAGTTTTAACTTCTTTTTTCTTAAGTAAAATTTTTTGTTTCCTTTTGAACTGTGATGGTGCAGCTGCCTCCATTCGCCTCCATTCTTAAGTAAAGTTTTTGGGAAATTCTTATATGAAAGATTTTGAGTTAGAAGTAGCTTTGCAACTTTATATGGTGAATGAGTAGAATTGCAAACTAAAACTAATTTATGGTTAAATTTGGATTGGATATTCCTATTCTTTGGCTACAAAGAAACTGTAACCCCAAAAAAAAAAACCACGGTTGCTGGATGCTTCTAATTTTTTATTTCCCGAGAGAAATAGGCAGGAGATTAGGTATTTACCTGTAACTTCTATGGGTTGGTCATTGGGGGAGGGGGCTATCCATTCCGTTGAAACAGCGATCCTTACAACCAACTTATTCCAGACGGTAGGAGACAACGCGTGTGTACGGGTATGTTGCTTGGACGTATAGAAGAGACAGATGAGTTCTTGGATTTTTCTTAAGTCTTCTTATTTTTTACGCAAGAGAAGGATGAGTTTTTGGAAGAGTTTGATTTTCTTATGCATTTTTCTTTCCCTTTGAAAGGATATAGTTAATGATTGTAATTGCTGGTTTAATGAAATATATTACTTTCATTTTCAGATGAAGATTTTACATAAATATGGGATCTTATGGAATATGGAATTTTCAGAGGATTCGAATATTGGATATAGTCAAGGAATTTTCTGTTGTGTGTGTGAAACGGCGAGAGGGAGATCGATAAGTGGATATGGGCTATGTAGATATTCAAATCCAGCGAATTATCTTCTGAGGCCAAACCGTTTGGATTTGCTATTCTTCGTGTTCGTCTCTAGTATATGGTGTTTTGGATTTGTGCGCAGAAGGAGAAGAGAGTGTTGGTAGCAGAGTTAATGCCTAATGATACACTCTCGAAACATCTATTTCATTATAAAAGCCTCTTTTTTAATATAATGAGATGCTTTCTAAAACATAGAAACTCTAATCATTAAAATTTTGCAAACAGGAAAAAAAGATAATGTCTAAGAACCCATTGAATTCAAAACATTAAACTAATTGACTTAAAAGAAAGGGAAACTCTACATAAAAAAGAGAGTTCAATTGATTAAAAGACAAAGTCTGAAATGGAAGAAACAAAGCAATGTCTTTATAGAAACCAAAATAGTACTTAAACTGAAGCAAACTTTAAAAAAACCAACGCAACTGCAAAGCAAAGACTTAAACATCAATGATCTGAAGCTTCAATTCTCACACCTTGGCCGTTTGACTTTCTCTGGATCAACACTGTCAAACGTCCTCTTACTCTCCTCATATGCAGAATCTCCACAGCTTTTTGAAGGCTCACACACGTCATTTCCAGTCTGCATTGTTTCCTCGGACGTTGCAGCAATGTCGTTACCAAGAGAGGCTTCTGTGGGTGGTGGTGTGTCTAGAGGGAGGATCTTGGTGACAGTTATAGCTCGGGGGTTGCCAGAAAAGTTATGGTATGTAACTTTCACACAAAACTTATGTGTCTGTCCGATTGTGTTGATTAAAGCTTCCGGGACAGGCACCTCATGGTCAGGTCCTTTGTTTTCATTAGCCTTGCATTCAAGTACAATAGTGTGAGTTTAAATCAGTTGAGAGTATAAACTGATAGACATTTACCTCAAAGTAGCTGCTAACTAACTCAGAGGCGTGCCTCCCAGTCAAATCACGACCAGCATCACCAAGCAGGACAATAAAAGCTTGTTCATTGCTGTCATATACATAAATCTTTGCACGGTACCTGTTATGAAAGAATGAGAAGTTAATAATCCAAAACTAATATAAGAGAAAGTGTAATTGAATATTGAGGCCAGAGAACATATTGTGCAACTCCAGCTGTGTTAACCTTCACACATCTTGTCTTCGTACAAATCAATGAGTTTGCGCCTTTGGTAGCCTTACTATGGCACTCAGTGCATGCAATATTACCAAGCAGATCCATGAACAACATCATCAATCGTAGCAGTGCACTCAAAAAAGGCATCCTGCAACAGTTCAAAAGCATTTGATATAAATATCTAAGCGTTTCAAAATGAGTAAGAAATATTTAGCTTTCCTGAGTCATGTAAGAGAATATATCTGCTATAGTCAGCATCTCACGCTTAGTGACCACCTCTGCACTAACCTGCTTAGCAATCTCTGGGTTTGAGCCGAGCCTAACAAAAAATAAAAAGCATTGCTTCAGTCAATCACTTCAATTTGTGTAACTGTGTGATTAACATGAACTTGTATAGATGGGGGTACATACCAGGTGAAGTAATCAATGGTTGGTTGGACATCATAGTCCATGAAAACCCGTGTGGGGGACATAGAGGTCACTGCAAGGGTACCTATACAATAACGGAAGAAGCATTAAAAATGATTTAGTGTAAAATTAGCAGCCAATGTCAAAGAAGAAAACGTTTTTAGAATGTTTAATAAGCTAGAACATGACACAATGATTAGTGAAAACGTGAGACCAAAGAGTTAAATGATTGATTGAACAATTAGCAACCAATGACAAATACGTAAACGTCTTAGGAAAACATGTCACAATTATCAGTGAAAACGTGAGTCTAAAGAGATAAATGATTACCTCCGAGACGTTTAGTGTTAACAGCTGTGACCAAAAGTACTGTGGGAGTGTTTTCATAGGACTTAAACTTCTTGCAGAAGTCTGTTGCAGCCTGGTCCCAAAGGTAGAGCTTCATGACAGGTCCTTTGCAAAAATAATCTCTTAGGGATTTAGGAACTAAAGAGAGATGGTGTATTGAAAATAAAAGAACACACTTACTCATGTGATTGCACATGAACCATAATGTGCCGAGTGGTAGTGATCTTTACTTCATCAAGGGTGGGACGCTCGATAAGAGTCTGTCCATCGACCAGCTTCATGTGGCCAACAACATCTATAACATTTATCATAAAGAGTGTAATTTAGATGGCTAATGTAAAACTATAGAAACGAAATACTTGAAATAATTCACTACAAGAAAACGTAAGTTTAACGACAACGGTTTTTCTCGTGAGTTCGTCGTAAAAGAGGGTTTACAAGGAATTAGCGAGGAAACAGGTTTAGTCGTTATACGTTCGTCGTAACGCATATTTCCTCGCTAATTTATCGTAAAATAGCGAGGAAACCATTTCGTCGTAAAAACGAAGAAAACAAATCGTCGTAAAGACCACGTAGACAATCCACGTAAGAATGTCGCTACCATTCCTCGTAAATACCACGAAAGCATTTCCTCTTAAACGACACGTACATATCTCGAAAGTATTTCCTTGTAAAATTCACGTAATTACCTTGAAATGTTTTCCTCGTAATTTTCACGTAAATACCTTGAAAGTATTTCCTCGTAAAATACTCGTTTAACATTTCTCGTGATTTCCTCGTAAATGTTCAACGTAAATAAGTCGTAGATTAGCTACAAATCTACTTCATTTTATTATTTAACAAATTTAAAAATATAATTAAAAAATATTTAAAATTATTTAATTTATGAATAAAATTAAAATTTAAAAAATAAATAAATACGCAAATATTTTATATATAAATAAGTTTTGAATTTATAATACAACCACGGAAAAAAAAAGAACTAAGAGTCGTGCATCGCCAAGAGGAATTCATCACTCCTCCTGTCTACATCCTCCTCGGCATGTGTGTCGTCGGATGGTCCCTCGCCTGGAATGAGATTTTGTCGTCGCATGTTCCTCAACATGGTCTCCCATTCCGGATTTGTGGCCGCTATAAAGTCCAAGAAGCCCTCGAGTCCACCCACACGAGCTGTGAACGCAGATTTTGTCGCGGCCAACTCGTTACGCAGCTCAGTGACTTCATCATCCCGTCGCTGACCATAAGACGATGTCGCTCTCGGAACTTCGTTGACGGAACCAATCCCCAACGCCCGTCCCTTTTTTTTAGGGACAACCTTAAAAACAAAAAATAAATATTGTTAGTAAAAATTTAAAGTTAAATTAAATGAATAATAAAAAATTAAAATTTTAGAAAATTTACCTCCTCGTAAATCTTATCCACTTCAAGTGTGGATAAGGTGACGGGTAATCCGTCGGTAGACTGCTGGGTCATCTGGGTCTGGCGGTCTTCAACCCGAGCAACCACGTCGTTGTAGATTTGCTCGAACTTGCCATCTACAAATACGTTCGCCTTGTTCTTGTGGGTCCTCTCGTAAAGTTCCATAAGAGACGGGAGATGTCCCGTCTCTTTGGCCTAAAAAACATTTAAGAAAGTTAGACTAAAAATATATATATTAAAAAAATTATTTAATAAAATATTTAATTACCATTTCCAAACGGACACCGGCGTGGGGTTTTTGGCCCGTAGTGTGAAGCATCGGCCCTTTTCCGTGCTCATCGACCGTGTTACGGGAGTTAGAGCAAGACTGGGCGATTTTAATGGAATCAGGAAGACGCCAATAACGGATGAGGCCATCCCACACATCCGTGGTGAGCTCAGCGGGTTTGCCACGCTCATACTCCGTCACGATCCAGTCACCCTTCCAGTTGGAGACCGTGTCCAACAAGCGAACTTTCGCCTTCGCGTTAAACTTCTTCCTCACCCTCCCAGTGATCCCCAAGGCCCAATTATATTTTTTGCTGTTGGAAAAAATAAATTAACAATTATTTTTTTAGAAAGTATATATATAAATCATGAAAAAATTAAAGTATATATAATTAATTAATAGAAACTTACAGCGTAAATTTTGAACCACATCTTTCTGACGTAGTGAGGCGTCTTGCTCCAGTTCGGATGTGCCATGGAGAAGTAACTTTTGATCGTCTCGGTTACATCCTATGCAAGACATCCGTCAACCCCCCACCTGGAAAATACAAATTTAAAATATAAATTATTTTTTAATGTTATAAAAGAATTTTAAACGAATTAAAAAAAAAATTAATGCAACATGCCACAAAGTTCCGTCCGGTCGGTCGAGGTCGATGACTGGTAAACCTTCTCTGCCTGGCAGACGGAGAATGTCCTCTACAGTGTACTGCGAGTAAGGAGCACTCGGAGGCACCATCAAATCGGGATGAATATCGGCGGGCATCGGAGGTGCCATCGGAGGAGGCACAGGAGGAGGCATCGTCGGATGAGCCATCGGGGAAGGCACATGAGGAGCCGATGGTGCACTAGAAGAAGTAGACCCAGAGACTCTCTGAGTGTACTGAATCTCGGGGACAGTCTCTTGACCTGAAGAACCGGGAGCTGAAGAAGACGGGTCTAAACGACTACCCGGCTCACCGAACATCTCTCTGTAATGAGCAGTAAGTCTGCCATTTCGAACCTGGGAAAAAAAATTAATTTTTAAAATTAACATCAACAGTATATTTCCCAACATTATCCACCTAATCAACACTAAATAACATAAAATCCGTAAACCTATCTAAATTCCCTATACTAACCACCTAATCTATCCTAAACTAACCAAATTAGAGAGGAATTAGAGAGGCTTACCATTGCCACGAAATGGAGAGGAAGTGGAGAGGAAGTAGAGAGGAAAGAAAAAGTGAGCGCTCGGGGGTATATATAAGATTACATATCGTTGCAATTTCCTCGTAAGTTTACGACGAAATAGCGAGCACTTACAAATGCCCGCGTTTTATACTACGAGGAAATAGCGAGGAATTACAAAAGCCCGCATTTTTATATACGAGGTATTAACGAAGATTTTATTATCGTTGCAAATTCCTCGTAACGTTACGACGAAATAGCGAGCAATTCTACGAGGAAATAGCGAGGAATTACAAAGGCCCGCGTTTTTATATACGAGGTATTAACGAAGATTTTATTATCGTTGCAAATTCCTCGTAACGTTACGACGAAATAGCGAGCAATTCTACGAGGAAATAGCGAGGAATTACAAAGGCCCGCGTTTTTATATACGAGGTATTAACGAGCCGCGCTTTCCTATAAATATACCCACAACTCTCATTCTCAAACCACACACAAACTCCCAAATCATACTCCTCAGCAAAATCCTATTCAAATTATAAATATTTGAAAAAAAAAAGGAAGAGAAGAAGATATTAGAATTCATGTGGGCGAGACTTACGTATTATAATTGCTGGAAGTCTTGCCACATGTGAATCTGATATTTTTCTTCTTTTTCTTTTTTTTTCTAGTTTTTACATTACGAGGTATTTACGACGATTTCGTCCTACGTGGAATTAACGAGGCCCGTTTTCTTTATTTATTTTACGAGGTGTTTACGACGATTTCGTCCTACGTGGATTTAACGGGGGTCGCTTTCTTTATTTTTTATTTCATCGTTATTTCCTCGTCTTCTTACTAGTCCTTTACGACGATTCTCTCTTACGTGGAATTAATGAGGCCTGCGTCGTAAGTTCGACGTCGATTTACGAGGAATTAATGAGTTTTATATTTAAATCCCTAAAATCCGAAACCCGAAACCCCAAACCCCATATTCCTTATTTTCTACTTCATATATTCCAAACTCCCACATTACCTTATTCATAAAACAAACTCCCACATTAACTTATTCATAAAACAAACTCCCACATCTTATTCATAAAACACCCTACACAAAATCAAATACATCAATCAGATACATCGACATTCTCGTCATCACTAGAAACATCATCATCTTCAACAGCTTCGTCTGTGGCATCATCGGTAAGATCTTTGTACTCGTGATTATGCGGATCAATGAGAAGGATGTCATCAATTTCTTATTCAGGTTCCTCGACTTCATTTATCTGTTCTTCTTGCAATGGTGGTTCTTCTCCACTGATGATTCGTCCTCGAGGTGTAATTTTGATCACTGCTAACCAATTTATACCCGAATCTCTCATCCGAGGGTATGGAAGGAAGCTAACTTGGTCTGCTTGTGAAGCTAAGATGAAAGGCTCGAATTTGTTGTACCTTCGTCCACCGTTGACATCAACTACACCGAATTTGTTAGACCGAACACCTCTGTTGACGACGGGGTCGAACCATTTACATTTGAAGAGGACGCATTTCAGCTTCAATATCCCTGGAAATTCGACTTCAATAATCTCCGTCAAGATCCCGTATAAATCTATTTCCCCTTTCACACATATTCCATAGTTACTGGTCGTCCGCTGTCTACCATACTCATATGTGTTAAAAGTATAGCCTCGTGTGAAATACATCTGTGATGTGGTGACCTTTACAAGTGGAGATTGAATTACTTCGTGTAACCACTTAGGATAATCTGCATCGTCGTCATAATCAACCTGCAAAAATAAAGAGAATGTTGAAATACAGATCATGTATGAAAAAATAGTTTGAGTTAATACTTGATTCAACAATCACTTAATGAAGTGTTGATCTTTCCTTTTGTCTACGTCACTTGTGGATATAGCAGGAAATGATTCTTCGACTTGAGGAACAAATAGGCTGTAAAATCACATTTTATAGGAATGAATCTCTCGCAATTATATAATTAATTATACTTATATGTGTTTCGAAGTGTCAATATATGTTACCTTTCAAAATAACGCATCAATGGATCCTCGCAATTGAGTAGAATATAGGTGTGTGCACTATGAGCGTCTTGGTCACTCGACCACCAAACCTCTTTAGACTTCCCACCGAGTCGCCCAATCTGGCTAAAGATCTATGGAACACCAGCAACTGCATATGTTGGCGCAACACCACCATCATCATATCTTCTTGGAGCTCTTCTCCGGGTACGTCCTTTTGACGCAAAGTAGTACGATGTGAAATGAGAAACTTCTTCCGTCAAACTTCCAGCAATTATAGAACCTTCAACTTTGGCGAGGTTCTTTGCTTTTCCCTTCAAATATTTCATGGCTCGCTCATACTGATACATACATCCGTAATGTACAGGTCCACGAAGCAATGCCTCATATGGGAGGTGGACAACTAGATGCTCCATGGCGTCAAAAAATCCGGGAGGAAATATCTTTTCCAAGTTACACAACAAGATGGGAATGTTCTCCTGAAGTTGTTCCACAACTTCTTCTTTAAGAGTGCGTGTGCTCAGATCCCTGAAAAATGCTCCAATGCCTTTTATATTTCAAAAACAATTAAACACATTGTTAGTCATATATTATTTTGCAAATTAGACCGTTATAAAACTGTAAAGTGGTTGATTCGCCGCGTTTAACATTTCGTAAAACTTTTTTGCATCTATATTAGGTTCTTCATCTTCATCATGAGCTACGAATGCATCAGCTACCATATCATGAACCCTATCATAATCTACCATCTCCTCCTGATGGTAACTATATTCATTATGCAAATGATGATCAACCGGTTCTTTTTCCTGAAAATTGCTATTACTACTACTAGCTTCATTCTGATCATAATTAAAACCTTCTCCATGTTGAAACCAGATATAGTAATTTGGCGTGAAACCTCTATTTATTAAATGCTTCCAAACATTTTCACGGTTTGCCAGTTTCGAATTGTTGCATTTCCGACAAGGACATAACATCTTACCACTTTCTTGGGCGAGTGGTGTTGAATCTACTTGATGCATAAATGTCTCCAGGCCCGCAAGGTATTCTTTCGTCACTCTCCCGTTAGCATCTCTATGCATATACATCCACTTCCGCAACTCGTAAATAGTCCCGGAGCCAGCCATTTTTTTTTCTTTCACGTTTTTTGTTGTTGGTGTGTTTAAAATAATGTTCAAGCATCCATATTTATAGGAAATTTCGAATCTAGTAGTTGTAATTTTCCTATGAATTTACGACGAAAATTAATTAGGTGGCAAAAAGAAAAAACGTGTAACACCTACAAAGTTGGTGGATTCAAAATTTCCTCGCTAAATACACGTAAATTATTTCCTCGTAAATAACACGCGAAGTTTACGTCGTATTTATGAGGAAATAGTATTTCCTCGTAAAAGACACATCAAATTACATTGATTTTACGACGAAACGCTTTTGTCGTTACTTTACGAGGAAATAACGATGACATTATTTTTCCACGTAAGTTTCTCGTAAAATCGACGTAAATTTACGAGGATTGTTTTTCCTAGTTAAGCATGTGTTTTCTTGTAGTGATTACTTAACCCAACAAAATTCTAGATTTCTTTACCAAACAGAAAGATAGACTAAAACTACATCAAAACATAAAGCAATGTAACTGAGTTATGATTTGTAAAATTAGTATGCTTACCGTAGAGGTCACCTTTGAGATCACAGTTAGCCTCAAAATCTTCATATGAATGAAACCTGAAACAGTCTTCATCAAAAGGGATTGGAATGTCGAGAAGAACCGACATCTCAGAGTTCCATGTGAAAGACACGGTTGCGATATGATCAGTAACCCGATACATCGGTTTGTTTTTCGATCCGTAGAAGTTGATGAGTTTGTAAAATGATCCTTGTTTCATCTCAGGCAAGTATTTCTTAATATGTCCTGGTGGGATGAATCCTTGAATGACAGTTCCCTATCGTCGGAAAAGAATAATAAACCACGAAATGAGAATTAAACCTCATAATTTAAACAAATACGATACCAAACCCTACTAGCTAACTAACCAATCGTATAACAAAACATCAAAAATCTAAGTTTTATGTTTTATTAACATAACTAATTAACCATAGCTTCGTCTTCAAAGTTTAATGAAACGTCAAAAATTATCGGAAAACACAGATCTCACGATCTAGAAACAATTTTTAGAGAATTGACGAACCTGCTCGTCGATGAGGAGCATTTACAGGCCAATAAGGGTCTTCTTCACCGGGTTCCGAGCCTCCCAGAAATGGATGAGTCGGAAGCGCAACTGGGTTTCATGGGGACCTAGAGAGACATCTTTGAAGAACATAACTTTTTCGTCAGAGTCAGAAGAGACATGAGACTTCCCATTTCGTTTCATCGCCATGGCTTGAGATTTGAGTGGTTCTAGGGTTTTGTTTAGTACGAAGAAGAGCGATCAGCATATAAAGGAGGAGGAAAAGAGGGAGGTGAAACGAAATCATTAAAGAGGTATTGATTGATCGAAACGAAAGTATTGATTGTGTAGAATTGGATCGATTGATTCTAGGGTTCGTTGCTCTTCGATCAGAGAAAACGAAGTGATAAGGGTGAGGAGAATCGTCATCATTCGACGGTTCGGTTCTACTTAGTGTTTTGTGTCGCAAACACGAAATGCCCTGAAGTCCAAATGGCAATCCCATAAAGCCCAAATCGTAATCACGAAGCCCACAAGATATATTGGTCGACTTTAGACGAAAGAAAACCGTGAGGCCCCGTCCGACGTGTCCAATCACATGAACCTGATTGGCTGGAATTTCCCATCCTACGTGGACATGCTCCCTGCTCGGTATATTTTGCTTTTTGTAGTGTTAGATTTAATTATTTAACTAAACGCTGAATAAAAATCGAAGTTAAATCAGATCCATTAACAAAGTTAAATCGAAATTAATATAGTATTTCAATACTTTTATAAAACTTTAATTAATTAACTAAATAAAAATAAAGACAAGTGTAGATATGTTTCATATTTATTTATTTATTTCAAATGAGAACCATTTTTACAGCTTTTGTTTTGTTTCTTCTTTTGTAATTATTTTAATTTTGTAGTGAGTGAGTGAGTATATTTTGAAGAAAAAAAACTACCAATAAAATGCTTTAGATCATGAAAAATAAGGTAGTACCAAATATTATAAAAAGGAAATCTAATTATACAGAATTTGTTTATCTGTTAGAGGGCACATAAGTCATTTTGCATGACGGATCTGAATCCCTATATAAGATGGTTGTATCCCCTCTTCTTGTATTCTCCAGAGAGACAAAATCTTTCTCCTTTCTCTGAAACACAAATTCTAATTGCAATCTCGGACCCGAAGGTAACAGAGAACCCTCGCGATTCGATTAAACACATCGAAATCATCGTCGATTCCTTCTGTTATCTTTCCGTTATTTTTGGATTTTGAAATCAAGAAACCCTAAATAAATTCGATTTTCTGTGTATTGATTGACGTGTACAGAAAGGCAAGAAAACAACTCCTTGGATCGGATCAAAAATGTCGCACTGTTTAATCCTAAAGCCGGCGTGCATGGGCTGTGGATCACGGTCCGATCTCTACGGAAGCTCGTGCAGGCACATGACGTTGTGTCTAAAGTGTGGCAAAACCATGGCTGAGAACAAAGCCAAGTGTCTCGACTGTGGAACCGTCCTCACCAGATTGATTCGGGTTTTTGATTCTTTCAGTTTCATAATCGCTTTGAGAGAGAGATGAAGACAAAAAAAAAATCAAATGGGGGTGTTTCTTTTTTGTAGGAGTATAACGTCCGTGCGGCTACACCCACGGACAAGAACTACTTCATTGGTAGGTTTGCCTCTGGTCTTCCCAATTTAAAGAAGGGCTCTGATGAGAATAAATGGTCTCTTCGTAAAGACATACCACAAGGTCGTCAGTTCACAGACGCACAACGGGTAACTGAATCGGATCATCATGATCGTGTTGTTGTTACAAATCATTTTAAGACAATGCTTGTGGGATTTTGTAGGAGAAGTTAAAGAAGAAGCCTTGGATCTTGGAAGATGAGACTGGTCAGTTTCAGTACCAGGGGCAACTTGAAGGCTCCCAGTCTGCAACTTACTATCTCTTAGTGATGCAGAACAAGGAGTTTGTCGCTATTCCCGCTGGTTCTTGGTATGTTTCTTAACGTTATTATGTAAACTCTAAAATGGTAGATTCTGAGACATTTTTGTATTATGTTAGGTATAACTTCAACAAGGTTGCACAGTATAAGCAACTTACACTGGAAGAAGCGGAGGAGAAGATGGATAACCGTAGAAAAACGGCTGATGGGTATCAGAGGTGGATGATGAAAGGCGGTGAGAGTGACAAAGAGGCGGGTGGAAGCAGTGGCAGGGGTCGTAAGAAGTCATCAGGAGGCGAGGAAGAAGAAGAAGGTAATGTCTCTGACAGAGGAGAGGAAGACGAGGAGGAAGAGGCTTCACGGAAGAGTAGACTCGGTCTTAATAAAAAGAGTAATGATGATGATGAAGAAGGTCCAAGGGGTGGTGATCTTGACATGGATGATGATGATGACATTGAGAAAGGTCTGTTGTAATTTTTTTCAAATTTGTCTGTAAATTAATTTTCCTAATGTGTGTTTGGTTTATTTAGGGGATGATTGGGAGCATGAAGATATTTTCACTGATGATGATGAGGCTGTTGATATTGATCCTGAGGAACGTGAAGATCTTCTGGCACCTGAGATGCCTGCTCCTCCTGAAATAACGCAGGTCTGTCTTTGGTTTAGTAAACACTTGAATTGAATTGTTGGTTCTGTGATGTCCCAACTTTTTTTATTTACAGGATGAAGAAGAGGAGGGAGAGTTGAGCACATCTGGTAAAGAGTTGAAGAAGTTGCTTGGTAAGTCTAATGGTTTGAATGAATCTGACGAAGATGAAGACGACGATGAGGAGACAAACTTCAGTATTTCGAAACAGAAGGATGCGACCAAAGAAGTACATATTGAGAGCAGTCCTCCTCCAAAACAGCCAGCACAACCTTCATCTTCTGCAAAACCATCCAAGGGAAAGAGAAAACTGAATGATGTCGATTCTAAAAAGCCTAGCACCAGCAGCAGCTCTGCTCAGAAGAAAGTGAAGGCTGAAAATGTAAGTCACACTTGCTTCTGTTTTTACGTTTTGGAGTGTATTTACTTTTGTCTTGTCATGTGAAGGAAGAGAAAAGCAACTCGGTTTCAAGATCCAACGCAACAGCCGTGAAAGCTGAACCAACTCCAGCTTCTGCTACGGGACCTGTGACCGAAGACGAAATCCGCGCTGTTCTGATGGAGAAGAAGCAAGTCACTACACAGGACCTTGTCAACGGGTTCAAGCCAAGACTTAAGACCAGAGAGGTAATATTTTTGCTAGAAAACTCTATTCTAAGAGTATGATATCTGAGCTTAACTATGGAGAGAATCAATCTTTTTTTGTGGATCTTTACAGGACAAGAACGCTTTTGCTGATATTCTGAAGAAGATCTCAAAGATTCAGAAGAATGCTGGTTCTCAAAGCGTCGTCGTTTTGAGGGGAATATGAGACTTTACTATCTTCAGAACTAATTCTATTTTCTGTTATCATATGATCTCATACCAGTTAAGCAAACTTAAGTATCCTTTCTGATTTCTTGGTGTCTAAACGTAAGAATCAAGTTCAATGTTTATTTGTCTGAGCAAGATAATAACCTATATAACATATAAATTCTACTAATCCTCAGCCCGACAAAACATAAAGAAAGTGTGTGCCAGATACGAGACTTAAACCCCATGGAGACATGTCAGATACCATGTCCTTGCGGCATAAAACAGTGTCACAGAGCCAACATATGTTTCTAACAAGAAGCGTAGCAACCATATCTTCAGCAACTCCTGCAGGCAATTACTCCAATGTTTCGACAGACTCACACCAAACTGATAAGGAAATGGAAAAAACTTTTCCATGTAATTCTCTACTCACAATCATGAGGTTTTCATGCATCAGCCTAATTAACAACAAACACAACTATAACCGGCCTCAGGTATGTCACGAATTCTACAAAATAGTCAGAACCGGTTGACGCAAAATCACTTGGTTTCGCTTCTCTGGTAAACTGATCGGTTAAGCAATATTTTCTTTATAAAAATATTTTCTAAACAAATATATCCTTCAATTATACCAAATTAATCAAATTTTTATATAAAAAAATTAAACCGAAGAGTTCGCTCAATTTTGCTTTCTCTGTTTAATTTAGAGTACGGCTCAAATTTGTTTATGAACTGCTGGTAAATAATGTTAAATTTATTAAATATTTGTATACTAATAAAATAAAGATCTTACGGATGAAATACAACGGATTATAAACTTAGTGTATGGTTTTATACCACACGAACCATCCCGAAGAAACTCTATCTATTTTTCCAACATTTTATGGTTTTAGAAACACTACAAAAGGTTACGTACTTTGAAGCATTGTGTGATTCTAGCCACAATATGATGAGATATTAAACAAATTCGTGTTATTTTAGCTAAATGATAACATGTTCAATTTAATTTCGCATGAGTAACGATATTAATGAGAAAAAACAGAATCTATTTTACAGTCAATTTCTTAATTACAATCACCCACGCACCACAACTTATTGTTGTTATTATATATACCCATAATACAGAAACAAGTTCCCTAAAATACAAACCTAAATTACATATATCGCTGACACAAAACACTCATATATCTTTGTGTGTTTAATCATGGAAAGGAAAAATAACAAGACGTCGAAAGCCAGTTCAAAAAGGAAAAATAACGAGATTTTCAATCCAGTCAGCCAGTGGAACATCATTATAACGTTGACAGCATCAGACACAGATTCGAGCAATACGATAACGATCCCGAAAGAGTTAGTAGAAGCCAAGATCTTTCCTCTGTGGGGTAGCAAACGTTGCAAAGGATTGCTAAAACCTGACTCGTTCGAGATGGTGCATCTCTATGAGCACCATTCTAAAGTTACAAGAGGTGTGGCAATGAAGAAAGATGAGCATGGAAACTTCAAGCTATGTGGATTGCCTTCCGTTCTCGGGGGAAGACCTTTCAAGACGGGTGATGTTATTGGGTTTTGGTGGGATACACATTGGGGTAGGCTTAATTTCGAACTACTCGTGATTGCTTAGTTGATGGAACATTCTCGCAACTTCATTTCTTGAATTTGTATATAAGTACGTTCTGATTTGCTGATATGTTTATGATTAAGTTGTTTTAGTTCTATTTATTTTTTAATCAATATATGTTCTCAACTTCAACTTCATTTGTTACTAGATAGAGATTATGCATGTTACTATTGATAAGATGAATCTATTTGGCATTATCTTATTAAAAAAAAATTATTGGCATTGTGAGGATATATTTTAAGAATTAATATATAAAGAATCGAAGAGAAAAGTTTCACCAGTTTTTATTATTTTTCTATGTTTTTGGCATTCGAATTTAAAGCTTATAACATGTGTAAAACTATTTTTCGATTATTTTATCTTTTTGAAGATTATATGTGAGTGAGAGCCTATATTTTCAGTGTCAACGTATATCTATTAAAAGTTTAAAACTGTAAATCAGTATATCAATGATTGATGGAAATGCCAAAACATTGGCGCATTGTTGGTTTAAAGTTGTTTGAAATGTGATATACTGTCATGTTAAGTTGTTAACTATCAATGAATCTGACGTCATTATTACTCAGAATAAAAGATAAATATTTTCGATAATTTAATTATAGAGCCTCTTAATTATATTTCCCCTTTTTTGTTTAGATTACAATTTTCATCTTATATTTTGTTGTAAAATTGATATTAGTATATTGATTGACAGGAAAAAGAACAGCATATTCAAAAGAAAACCCTTCAATTTAAAGGGATTTTTCATACAACTGTTTACGATTTGAGTAGTCCTTTATGGGCTATGTCATGGCCCACCGGTTTAATTGATGATACGGAATAGCTTTCCTATGTTGAGAACCGGTTAGGAAATTAAAATTAGTAAAGTTGATTATAGGCAGCAGCGTAAACAGACACATGACTGCTCATGAACTTGAGAACAGAGATTGCCTCCACAGTGCCCTAGTTTTAAAAAAAAAATTCAATGTAAGAGAAGGCTCTCTAAAAATGGCATTAGCTCTTCCCATTTTCTTCTTCTCTCCCTTCTCCATTAGACAATACGAATTTAAAAATAGAAGAAGAAATCAAGAAGACGTATCTAACCCAAAAATTGAAAATTCGAGAACTTCAGTAAGCAGATGAGTGGATATATAATCATCTCGCGGGAATAAATTACAAAAAAATCGATATTTGTTTCGCAGCTTGCTGAAAATCCTGATTTGATTGAAAGGAATTCGAAACCCTAAAACTAGCCGTCGTCGCAAGAAAAATGAAGAAGACGTTTTGATTTTATAAAGGGAGCCAGGAGGGGTAGAAACGTCTTTCAGTCTGTTGTAGGCTTTGGCTAAAACCCTCTTTCCCAGAAAGAGGATTCGGAGTCAGTTACTAAAGTTGATTCGAAAACCGGTTTGATCAGGAATATCTAAACCGATCGGTTTCAATCGTAAAACCGCTAATTCCACATCTCCGGCAAACGAAAGTTGGAGCCTTTAAGAGAAAAGTTTCCCCCTTTCACTGTAACGAACATCTTCTGCTGCTATACAAGGAGCGCGTTTGATGAGGGTGTGATAAAGATTTCTCTGGAGTGGGGGTAGTGATGGATGAGGAGAGAAGGGTGCTCTGCCCAGAGAACCAAGGATTAGCGGATCATGTGTTGCAGAAGAAGCGAGAGTACGCAGATAAGCCCAAGGGTCTGTCCGAGAACCTGGAGAGGACATTTATCAAGGCGTATCGAAATGTGTGCGACTCCAAGGATCCCATTACCACACTCAAAGACTTATCCCACATAAAGTATGTTTCTTGAGCGATTAGGGTTTTTGAGTAACATTGAATGTGGAGTCTTATTACTCTCTTAGTCGCTGAATGATCCCATCACTCAATCAATTGCATTGCAGTGTTTTGGGTTTGTTTTAATTCACAGTTTGATTCTTGGGTTTTGGTTGGTGTAGGGGCTTTGGCAAGTGGATGCTTAAGATGACGAAAGGATATTTTGATAATGGAGCTGAAACTTCTGAACAAGAAGATTTACCTGAAAACTGTGCTGGTAAATGGTGTTAACTGTATCCAAACACCACACTTGTTCATTATGAGACATCAAATGTAAGGTTTTAAACTTATGGTTTCAGGGAACAAGGCTAAGGCAAAAAAACGGTACACTCCGCAAAGAAACTCTGTGTCTTATGCATTACTAATAACGTTGCACAGGTTACTTACTTCAGATACTCTCAATGTGTTGTTGCTTTCCCCTCTCTGTAAACCCTTCTTCAGGACTGTTTTGTTCTTTTGGTTATACCAGAGAGACAGCGAATGGAAAGGAGTTCATGCGCAAAGCAGAGCTTATTGATGCTGCTGAAGCAAGTGGGCTCTCACACGCTCCTGTTGGGTAATGAATCAGGCTCCTTCCTAACCTTTTGGATATGTTGTTTCGAGTCTGTAACTAGATATCATTTCTCTCTGATCTATTCTTCCATGTCACTAGTCCAGAGAAAGGAAAAGGGAAAGCAGGACTTGGAAACTCTAAGAGGGAGTGGTATAGTGGATGGAGCTGCATGACTACTCTTATACACAAGGGTTTAGTGGTCAAATCTAGCAACCCTGCAAAGTAAAATAAATACTCACCTTTTAAAACTATATATATATATATATATATATATATATATATATATATATATATTTATTTATGTCTTTGTGGCTTTTGACTAGTACTATATGTAGATAAGTTGACATTTACCTTGTAACATAGGATGTGTTATTGTTTTTCTTTCTCATAGGTACATGCTGACAGATGAAGGTCGGGAAGTAGCAAATGATTGTATCACACGATCTGGATTACCTACACTTGACATCTTATCAGATGATGATAATGAAACAGCTAATGAAAATTTCATCTCCTCTTGTACCATTAGAGAACAACAAACAGCCATTCCTAGTGATATTCTTGAAAAGGTACTCCTTCAAAATGGTATCTTAAATCTTCAGTTTTCTTTCTTATACAGTTTTGTTAATTTTTTGTCTTTTTCTTGTATAGTTTACACCGTTTGGGTATTCTAAGGAACAAGTCGTTGTTGCATTCAGAGAAGTTTCAGATGGATCTCAGGACAAAGATCCATCAACTCTCTGGTTATCTGTAATGTGCCATCTTCGTCAAGCAGAAGTTTATAATCCCTGTCCGGACTCTCGAAACAGAAGGAAATATTCACCAGGACCTTCTAGACCGCAAAATTGTAGGGTCTTTAGCAATCATATGTTCCTTATTGCGGTGTCTGTTGAAGGTTGGATGTTTCCTTTTTATGAAGTCTTACCTGAAAATGAACAGGTCAAGTTGATCTGGAGGGAACTCAGGCTAAGAAGTCCCGCTCTAGCAATGATGGATACACCTTAAAACCATCTGGTCCAACGCAAACCTGCTCATCTTCTGTATGTAACCATTTGCAATTTTAGCTTTATTACTTGAGATCAGCAGTAAGTAGATTTATTAATGAGCATTTATATGTTTCATGGTTACAAAGCTGCCTTCAGCTACTAATATCCCATGCCTTCCTCCTCTTACATTTGGAGAAGCATTTGAGGAAGCTTATCAAGTGATCTTGATACTCGATGACCGGGAACAGTTTGCCACTAAGGGGTACGTGGAGCATCTAATCTTTCCTCTCTGCTCATTTCTTTTGATTTGAGCTTTCTTATGAATTACTTATCAAAGTGTTCTTATTCACAGATCACGATCCAGGAAAATAGTTGATTACATATGCTCTGAATTCAAGATCAAGATTGAGGTTATCCTTTGTTTTTCATGGACAAATATCATCATACTTAACACAAACTAACTGGAATGATGGTTGTTGAATCTGTAGGTTAGAAGATTACCAGTAGGGGACTGTATCTGGATCGCCAGGCACAAGTGCCTTGGTACTGAGTATGTTCTGGACTTCATTGTTGAGAGGAAGAACATTGATGATTTGCGCTCCTCAATCAGAGACAATCGCTATAGAGACCAAAAGCTTAGACTTCAGGTGTGTGATGAGTATTCTACTTACTCAACGTTTCCTTGATACTTATTTTCTTCTTTTAAAATTGGTGTGTGCGCTTATCAGAGATCTGGATTCAAGAAGCTGATATACGTCGTGGAAGGGGATCCAAACCAGTCTGATGCAGCAGAAAGCATCAAAACAGCGTAAGAGTTTCTTTTTTGATTGGTTTATGCATTTAATCTCTGAGAGATGGAACCAAACTTGTATATATATATATGCTTGTGTAGTTGTTTCACAACGGAGATTCTGGAGGGGTTTGATGTGTTGAGGACAAGCGGGCTTGGTGAGACGCTGAGAAAATATGGTCATCTCACTAAATCAATACACCAGTACTACAAGTCGCTGGTGAATGATGATGATGGCCAGAACAAAGCGGCGTCGTATCCTTGTTTTGATGGTTTTGTGAAAAGGTGTCAAGATCTTGATAAAATGACGATCAGCGATGTGTTTGCCATTCAGCTTATGCAGGTATGCTGATAATAAGTATCTTTATTGTTCAAGTCTTTTGAGTAAAGTATTGTGGATTGGTTTTAAGCTTTTCTTGGTGCAGGTTCCGCAGGTAACTGAGGAAATAGCCATAGCTGTTCTTGACATGTACCCAACACTTGTATCTCTTGCTTCTTCCTATTCTCAACTAGTAAGCTTCTTCTTCTTCTTCTTTTTTTTTTTTTTTCCTTGCATGAGATCTTTTTTAAACACATATTTTGAACTAGAAAACAATCAATCTGTGTTTTTGAAGGACGGGAATGTGTCAGCACAAGAAGAGATGTTGAGAAACAGGAGCAACAGTGTGATTTCTGCAACTGCTAGTAAGAATATATTCAAGCTAGTTTGGGCTGAGTGACGTCGCCATTTGTGTCTTTGTGGTACTGTGTAACTAGCTAGTAAGAGTGTAAACTAAATTGCTCTTTTAGAATTTTAACAGTGGTTAATAAACCGCTTTAGCCATTGACTTATTTGTAAACTAGGTTACTTGTTAGACACGATTGAATATTAAGTTTCAAAAAGACATACATACATAGGTCACGTCGAATGGTTGCGAAGTCCCACCTATGCTGTATCAGTATCTTAGACTAAACCAAACCTAATTTTTCACTTTCAAACCAAACCAAATCGAACCGAACATTAATTTCAATCTAGTTCTGTAGGAATGGTTTTGAACAGAACTATCCGAACTTCCATTTTGGGAAATTGCCAAACTAAGCCGAAAATGCCAAACATTTTACATGCTCTTTATTTTCGGCTTAGTTTAGTTTAATCAACTCATTCACTAAACTAATATATTCAAATATTTTGGTTTATTTTCGGCTTAGGTTGACAATTTCCCAAAACTTTTCAAACCAACTCATTTACTAAACTAATATATTCAAATATTTAATCATGGCATTCTCAATTGATAACAAAAAATTAACCTTTTGTGTGACATGTTAGATCATGCATAACTATTTATAAATTTTAGTTTCGAAAAACCTTTTTACTCAGTTTTAGCCTTTAAAAATATACTACGTGTGTTTGATTACAATCTTCTAATTTTCAAAAAAATATACTTTTAATAGGCTTAACAATTTCTGAAATGATTGATTCTAATAGGTTTTAGTTCCACGAAAAATTTCTCACTGATTATGTTTAAATGCATATCATTTTAAGGTTTCCAGATTTACACATTATGCTTTCAAATTATCATAACTAAAAATGTATAAATTTATGAATTTTATTTATATATACTTTTAATAAAAACAAATGTTAAATATGTCCTTTTAGATTGGAAGTCATACACGATAAACAGGGCTGGCTCATATATGAGGGCGAGCAGTGCGACCGTCCCGGGGTCCATAATATTAAGAGTTCTCTCGCGCATCAGACGGACACTCTTCAGTAATATGCGGATAAATTTTGATCTAACCAATGGATCGACCTCTAAACTGGCGGAATTTAAAAGCTAACTTAGTTCTCATTCTTGTGTAAAATTATGAGCTTCATCTAATGGTGGGAAGACCTCCATCCGGTGCTAAACCTCTGACACATCTGGACAGTTATGCATTTTAAATTACTCCAGAATCTCCAAAATTCTCCAAAGTATACATGAACATGCAAAGACCCTAAAATGACTCCAAAACAATAATATATACGCTGAAACCAGACTTATGACATGATTAAAATTCATACAAACCAAGGTATACCAATGGTTTACTTTGTTTGGGGAGGAGTAAGGAAGAAAACATGATAATGATAATGAAAGATTTTCGAAAGAGAAACTTAAATCTCGACAAATAAAGAAAGATGGGAGAAAATGGAAGAAATGGATTAACAGGAAAATGAAAATACAGGCGATTTTGGAGGTGTATATAAACAAGGCCAGACCAGAGAAGAAAGGGGGAAGAAACTTAGTGTATGCAATTAGGAACCTTAGGCTTTATTTTCGTCTTTTACTAAATGAATTGCGACTCACATAGGTTTTCTTGACATAGGTGGTTACTCTAGTGAACTTAGGTAGGTTTTACTGCCCGTTTTATTAGATTTATGTTGTATGTTTGATCGGTCTCTAGAGCGCTTATACGCAAACTCAGAGTAAAAGTCTCTTGTTTTAAGTTTGTTTTTGTTATAAAAGTAATGAAAAAGTCTATCTTTATTCATAACATAGAGGTTCCTTATATAGGAGATTACACCGTCATAGATAAATTGAAAGATTACAAATCATAATCTCTTGGTTATGAGCCATCCACAATCTGGTTCATAACACTCCTCCTTGGATGCCATAACCATTTAGAGCTTGTAATGTGCTTTAATGTTGTCTCATTAAAACCTTACCAGGAAAACTCAATTGAGACAAAACCATGGTGAAGGAAAAAGAGTACAACACACATTACTCCCCATGATTTGGACATTACTGAAGGTCCCTTGGACCTCTCCAATTTTCTGCAATCTGTGGGTGATGAAGATCTTGGGCAGAATATGCTTCGTCCTCGAACATGATAGTTGGTTCTTCTTTACCATCGGCCATGCCACAATCTGATCGAACATATTGAGTCATCGACCTCAAATACACACACACGAAATCTTGGATGATGTTGATGTGATATGCGTGTACCACCATTTGTAAAACATAACCTGTCTGAAAACAAATCAACAAAACCAAATAACTCCTCTTTGGACTGGTTAGTATAAAATAAACCACAATCAAAGGCTTCTTCATCGTCCTTCTTATGGACCAAACAGATCAGTATCTAAAACAAGACTTCTGCATCGTCCATCTCAGGACTAAATGGACTTCTTTATCATCCACCTTTGGACTGAATGGATCTGTGTCCAAAACAAGTGATCTCACGCCCATGTACTAGATAATGGGTGAGACTGATACATATTAAATCTCTTGAGTACCATTTTTCTGTATATACTATTTGATGCACAAGGATTTCATTGTTAATGTACTCAAGCTGTAATCCCAAACAAAACTTTGTTTTCCAAGATCTTTCATCTCAAACTCTTTCTTGAGATATTCAACTGTTTGGGAAATTGTATCCAGAGGTTCCTAGGATATTCAGATCATATACTTTGATAATTATCAATATTATTCTCGAGAACTTGTTGTTCTTTCAGCTCAATACCCTCTAGTACTTTCATTATCCAATGGACCATATAAATATGCAGTCACTACATCAATTTGCTGCAAGTCTAATTTTCTCTCTTATATAGCCAGACTTATGAGAAATCTAAAAGTAGTTGCATCTACCACATGGGAGTATGTCTCCTCAAAATCTATTACTAGTCTTTGTGAGAATCCTTGTGCAACATCAGCTTTATATCTCACGATTTCTATTCCTCACAAGACCCATTTATATCCACTGGTTTTAACATCATATGGCGTCTAAATCATATGGCCAAATACGCATTTCTTCTTTAAACTATTTAACCCCACGTTTCCATTCAATCCAATCTGTTCTACGAGTGCGCACTCTTATATTGACGTGAGTTCATGATCCTCGCTTATATTCATAAATTCAAGTGCTACCTTGTATGCAAATAAATCATTTTATGTCGACATTCCTTATTGGTTCCATTATGTTCCAGACATGATATAATCGTTTGAGATTCATTATTATCAGGACCTTTAATACTTTGCAGCTTGGCGTCCCAAGCTACATTGTTTGATACCTGTACCTTAGAGCCGGCCGGCCTTATCTCCATGTTTGGGATGGTTTCCTTAGTAACCTCGGATTTGGATTTTGATTATCATTCTCTGCACCTTTCTTTTGTTTCCGAGGATTGTTATCTTTTGGAACCTATTTGGTCTACCCGTTTCATACGTTGTCTAGACTCTGTAACAACTTGACTGTGTCTCTTCTTGGACATCAAATTTGTTGGTGCTTTACAAGCTGGTTTATATATGACTTAGTCATTATTTTTCGAGTCATCAAATGTGTCTGGCATTTGATTAGCTAGCTTTGTAAATGTATAATCTTTGGACGTCTATTTCACATTCTTTAGTCCAAGGATCTTGCCAAGACATTGATGGTTGATTCTATTCTATTTCTTTTACCATTCTTTTACCAGCTTTATTATATTTTTTTCTCCTCCTGGTCTTAAAATAATCCGTGTACCTGACCTCAAATATAATCACCCATAGTTGGCTCAAAGTACTTTATTATTGTGGGAGAATCATATCCAACATATATCCCCATCCTCCTTTTGAGGTCCCATCTTAGTTCTCTTTGGTGGAGCAATTAGTACATTGACAGCAAATCCAAATGTCTTATGATGGGGTATGTCTGGCTCTTGGCCCGTTAATAATTGTGATAGGGGATATCTATGCTCACTAAATAGCCTGATGCGTATTAACTTAAGGTGCATGTAAATTTCGTGTGACCCAAGCTGTGAATGGGAGTTTTGACCTCATAAGTTATGGTCTATTAATCAGCTATTTGCATTTTAATAGATTTCGGCCAAGCCGTTCTTGGTATGGACATGTATCACAGAATTGTCCACACTTACCCCCATGGACATACCATAATCATTTAAACGCTTGGGACATATATTCACCAGTATTATCTAGACATATAGTCTTATTTCTCAAAAAGGGACTCGTAGCCGTACTGGTGATGGCCTAATGAGTTTTCCTTGTGTTCATGCTTCACACGTGAGATTCTTTGGGATAACTCTTCTTATCTTTTAATGTGTGTCTTTTGAATATCAATTATCGCATCATGTTTGGACCAGGATGGCCAATCCGGTCGTGCCATAAAGTGTATATTTTCGCAGGCTTTTAGCCTATATCATACTGATCTATGCATAGTCTAAGCCAGTAGAGAATGCATGTATAGTCTTTAGGACTTATTATGGCCTTGGACGATTTTATACATATATCTGAAGGAACTCTTTGTTTCCTTCGCCCATTGTTTCAATATGGAAACCATTCATTCTTATATCCTTAAAACTCAATAGGCTGCTCTTGCTCTTAGAGCTGGGTGAATATAAGACATCACTGATTTCTAGATGCATACCATTAGGCAATAACATATTAGCCTAGCCATAGTCTTCTTTCACACTGGCGATACCTGCTTTAGTACTTATATTGGCGTTTTTCAGTGTACTCATATAGAAAAATCATTCATTCATTTATTCTAAGCAGACAATGTAATAGAAATAAATTCAAGGAGATAAAAATCAGAGAAAGCATACAAGCAAAGCAATCACACAAGTTTGATGTCGAAATCAGATTATCAATTTGATTCTTTTAGGCAATCATAAGTCTCATATTCCATAAGATCATCTTGATCATGTTCTAAATTATTTTCACAATCTTTATAGACCAAGTGGGTTTCGGGATTCTTCCATTTCAGACTCTCTTTGATAGAGGTCACAAAAATGTTTGGGAGTCCTTCATATCTTAGCCCAATGGTTCCGCATTCCACATCTATGGCACACTGATTTGGTCGAGCTTTGTGGTTTAAAGGATATACCACGGCCACTACCTTGACCATACCCACGGCCTCTGCCATAGTGATTCCCACGGCCAAATGTGTTATAGTGGCCATGGCCACGTCATTTCCACCCTCCACGGCCATGACCGTGTGGTCTATCATTTTGGACGTGGTTACCTCTCTTTTTTTTTCTTCTGCGGTCTTATTGGTATCAGGTAATGGGGTTAATTCAGGAGGTCTCAATTCACTGTTTCTCATCAGTAATCTATTATTTTTCCCAGCTAGCAATAGACTCATCCACGGACTTATAGTCCTGGATTCTGGGATTCCTCCAATCAAATAGGGCATTTGGTAATAACACCGTTCTTTGGTGATCATATCTCGATTTTTAACTCTGTCTAAAGGTCTAGAGGATTCTCTATAGTCAGATACTGATCTTTGAGACTCTTAATAAGATGATGGCTAATAATTAATATTGCCATATATCAATCTTTCTCATTGGCATTATTGCCTTCTATGATACATTCACCAAGTCTTTTTGACTTTAGGATAATCTTTGTATCCAATGCCCACCGTAAACAATTATCTCCAGAGAGATTTAGGATATCAAAATCCAGGTTAATTTTCGACATCTCAAATCATATATCACTCAGTATTTATGTATAATTTTCATGCAGCCTTACTTTTAAAAACAATCAATTCAGATTTCAATCTTGTGAGGACAATGAGACTATCAATCTTAAAGGCATTTAATCAATCAATCAATTTCTAGCAAGTCTCAGCAATACTATTTCTATGTGCTCATAATATTATGGTTTATCAAGACTAGCAAAAACAGATTCAATTAATCATGCAATTAGCGTTTAACAATCAATGCATTTTAGCAAGACTAGTAAAAAAATTTATTAATCACTCAATCAGTTTCAATGCTGATTTTAGCAATACTACTATATAGATTTCAAGCATGAATTTCAATGAATCAGTTTCAAGGCTGATTTTAGCAATACTAGAATATAGATTTCAAGCATGAATTTCAATGAATTAGTTTCAAGGCTGATTGGTATTTAGCATAAACTATGTGTAAATAATTTATCTAGTATCCGAATTTATCAAACCTCAAAAACATATAATCAGATCAATCAATTTAATCGAACTTAGCATACAATCTTAAAACTCAAGACATTAGATTTTATCATGAATCTATCAACCTAGCATACAGATTCTCAATTCTCAAAGACATCCAAATCAGATCTATATAACCTATCATACGGATTATTTAGGGTTTCTATTTAAAACATATTAGATTACAAAACTATCAATCCTAGCAGATGATATTAAACCTCAAGAATCATGCAATCAGATCATTCGGATTTTAAACAAGTAAACTTCAATCAATCTATCAACCTATCGGATTATATAAGCAAAGCAAGCTAGCAACCTATCATATTCAATCAATGTTTTAACAGGATGGTCGGTTTAAACAATTTTAAATCAGATGAATAATTAACCAAGCAGGATGAGAAAATAAATCTATCAATTTAACTGTCAAACAATTCTAACAACATAGCATCAGATTCAATCAGATTTAAAACCTCAACGATCAAAACCGAAAACAGTTTTGATTTCAAAATATTCGATTAGGGTTTTAATATGTGATTTCATAATTATAGTATAATTAATTCTGATACTTATATTATTTAGGGTTTATAGATATAGGGTTAGGGTTTATCGGATTTTAACTTGTAAAAACCGATTTGGGGTTTTAATCATGTAGGAACATGATTTAGGGTTTGGGGTATCGAACTTTTAGAGCTTCGATTTACTCAATTATGATTTTTGATCTATTACCCTATGGTTTTGATTCATAAAGATTAGGGTTTTACGGTTTCATTCTTTATCAATCAATCCATATTCGATTATAGGTTCTTAGGTTTTGAATTACCTTTTAATCTTAGGTGATTGTTGAATCGGACCACCAAAGGAGTTGAGCTGCGAGCTGGGCACGAACGGGACGCGAGCTGGAATGGATCGAGTCGCTTCTATCGGGTCGCGGACGTCCTTGTTGCTTGATCGGGAACGCCTTGATCGTCGGACGCGAGCTGTCTGATGCTGTCGTGAACGAGGAAGAGGTCGCGTGCTTGAGCTGCTCTCGGGTCGCGAACGTTTGAGCTAGGATCAAGAACGCCTTGGGCTGAAGCTGATCGGGGACGCGAGCTGGAACAATGCGGGAACAAGAGACGCAATCGGGGTTTAGGGTTCGTCGGATCACCGGCTAGGGTTAGGGTTTTAGGATTTTTCGATTTGGGTCTTAGATAAGGGATTTAGAGTTTCGTGCTGATAACGCGTTATAAAAGTAATGGAAAAGTCTATCTTTATTCATGACCAATCAACTCCGTCATAGATAAATGGAAAGATTACAAATCATAATCTCTTGGTTATGAGCCAACCACAATCTGGTTCAGTTTTTCGTATTATCTTATTTTGTTTTTGCATATTTTTGATTACTTGCCATTGACTCTGCAGACTGAACCCTGGAAAAGCTTTGTTTTCTTCACTATTATTTGATTGTGAAAATTTATAATCCTAGAGTTAACTCTGCCTCAACTAGATTAACTTGCTTAATTGTTTGGTATAATGCTAAGTTGTTGATATAGTGAACTATGTGCTATTCTGAGTAGATTTCCATTGCCTGTGATATGTGTTTAGTTTAATCACCTAACTACTAACTCATTTCTTTTTTTTCTTCTTCTTTAGAGCGTGCATACACACAAGGGAACAATTTATAAGCTCGGTGGTGTTCATTACAAAGACTACACTTCTGTTCAATCTGTTCCTCGCTCCCTGAAGCACAATCTGGAAATGTCAATGCACCTTACCGGCTTGGATAACAGCACTAATGGAGTTTGGACGAGAAAAAATATCAAATCTCAAAGGACTATGAGCAACCAAAAAGATGTGTTGTCTTTTCTCTTGGTGGCTTGCGCAAAGAAGACAATCCGAGGGAACAATGAGACCCCAACCCCTTAGCCCATGTTTGGGATTGAGCCTTTGAACAACACTGACTGATGCCATTGAACAACAGGAAGCTGAACCTGAAGATGACTCCAAGTTTCTGAAGATGTGAAAGTAGTTTTGGGAGTAGCATTTCCGATTTTCGTTATATAAGTCATATCCACGGAGTTGATTGGTCATGTTACCTCTAGCAGAGAGTTCTTGAGAAGAGTGATTACACGCCAGTATCAAATGCCAAAACATTCCATAATATATGTAATACCAAAAAGACATACACGCACAATACTAAACAAGTCAACAAAATATTAAAAAGAAGAAAAAAAGACATTTGTTTCATTTAAAACTTCAACCGCTAGACAAGACACCCATCATCAAATACCAAAACACTCCATAATATATTTTTAAGTTACACAAATTTCAAACTCTTTTATTTAATATATAATAAAAACAAGCAACATTTATTTTTTAAAATCAAAACTCTCTCTAATTGTTGTTGACATCTGGTGGTAAGATTGTTGTTGTTAATGTTGGATCACCTTTGGAGAATCTGTTATTTGCTATCCCACATCCTCTTCGAACATATGAATATTTACTTAGCCATATTGCAAAATTTGCTACACAGAAATAAAACTACTCAATAAATTTTGCAACTAATAAGAAAAAATAGAAAATAAAGAAAACTTACGGCCAGGGATCGTCTCCAAGAATCATCATATCTCCATCATCATATATGAAAAACATTTTCCATTGATTGTGCATATGCAACTCGCCTTTGATATCAAAGAGTCTTTCTAGTTCATCGATCAACTGATTGTATCCATCAAATATAGTTAAATCTACAGTCCTTTCTATGACACCTTCCATTTGAACCTGGGCAATAACCATATCAAGAGCATATGAAATTTATAGTAATCTCAGTCTATTGAAAATTATGCAATTTTAATCAAAATCTAATATTAGAATAAAACGTGGATGAAAGCATATATATATATATTAAATTTACCTTATACACAACATAACATTTTACTAAAATATACGTTTTCTAATGTTTTAGTTGTACATAATAAATAGTTTTAAACTTGACTAATAAGTAAAAAAATAAGAAGATGGTGATCTGTCATACCTTAGTACGACTTTTAGCTTGGACATGGTCAACCCTTTCGTCTTCAAAGATTTTAGAAATCTTAAAAAATTTGTATGAGTCAATAGGTTCCACTGGATCCTTTGTTATAGCGGGAACCATTAGATCAACTCCAAACAGTCTGCAGCAAGTAGTTGCGGTTGTGGTTGGCGTTTCTTTCATTGCTTGAACCATTTGCTCATTGTAGATGGTAGGGAATGATAATCTCATGGAAGATTGTATGCTTGACTGTCTAAATTCTTGGCCTTGGGACAAGGTAGGAGCCCACATTTTTGAACCTATACACATCAATAGAATTATAACTAATTCACAAAGAAGTTTTAACTCATTGAGAAATGTTTACATACCAAACTCATGTACTTCGATTTGACTTTTATGTTTTAGATCATCTGACTTGGAAATGTTTGATGAATGTGTTAACAGCTCAATCTCCCATGGAGATACCTTATCAGGTCTTGGAATTGTTGCAGCTTCATCCCATTGCACCAATAAAATAAAGTTATTGGATATTATATATTACTCTTTTTAAAATATATTCTAAAATAATATACGTAAGTGGAACTAATACTATACTTACTTCTAGACTTCGCCATTCTGAATCCTTCCAATGAGTGGAGAAATCTCTCACTCCCACTACTGTTCCATTGTATCTTGTGTAGTAAAATCATTTGTGTAAGTAATCATATTTTGAAAAAATAAAGTAAAATAAATGTTTAAGATTTACCTTATTTCATTTAGATCTTTTCCTTCGAACTTCATCGAAAATTTGGAGCCTATACTAAACTTATTTTTCACTCTATCTACAAATTTATCGAAGTTGACAAAGAATTGGCTCGACCTGATATCATCACATCAGATAAATAAAATTATATTTTCAATAAACTATTTACATAATGTTTAATTAGAGTTAAAAAAAAACTACCTTGTCTTATAGAACACAACGAACATACATTTGTTTCTAATATCATTCAGTGCAGTAGCAACCACACTGTGGTGCATACTCTGTTTTGAAATTAAAGATGTTGGTATGTTGTGTTGCTGATGAGCTGCTTTACTGATACCAACTCGCGATACCCCATTCTCTCCTCTAGAATAGCAAATAGTTAAAATATAAATTTAAGGACCGAAAGAGATCTAAAATGACAAAACAAATATTTTTCCCGAAGGAATACAAAAGAGTCTCCAGCAACCAATTTTTTTCCTTTTGCAAACTCATTCCAATCAGATGTGAAAAGATGTATTTTTGGTGTACCTAGTTGATTGTTTGTAAACAAAATATAGATCAGTAATAAAAACACAAATTTTGAATTGAAATATAGAATGGTCACCTCTTAAAGTGTGTTTAAAACTCCATTCATGACCATGAATATCTTTAGCAATTATCTCTTGACTTGGGGTAGCTGAGACATATCCTAAAAACATTAAATATAAAATGTTATATAAGGATTTACAATATGAGTTAATGTAAGCCCAGGGTAATTACCAACAGGGGAAGACATTCAATGGCATGTCTTTTATACAAAACAAAACCACCATTTGTGTGGGTATCAGAAGCACTTAACACCTTGGTGAAATAGTTAATGTTTTGTATGTTGTTTTCGTTTTTAGGAGTAGGGATTTCAACATCCTGAGAACATAAAATTAATTAAATTACTTAAAAAAAATTGTAAGAAGAGCTAATGTTAAAATTAATAAAATTTTATTTTTCTACTTACAGATATATCATGCAACAAAGAAACTTCTGCATAGGTTTCATTAGTATTGGTCTCTACCTAGGAACATCCATAAAATATACCTTAAAAAATATCAGTTACAGTCTAAGTCATTTTACATCATCCGTATTTTATAAATAAGAAACATATATACTCAAAGAGGCATACCTTAAGGTTGATACTAAATACATTACAACAAATTTTTGAAGGAATATCAAAAATTGCTTTTAGTTGACAAAGTTCGTCGTTCATAGAGGCAACTAGCTGGTAATACAATCAAATTGTTGAGTAAGTCTTACAAATTAAAACATAAGTGAAATGATATAAAAGTTTCAAAGAAGATAAAAAAATATTGCCTGCTTTATATGCCCTTGTGGAAAGTAATATACTTTCTCTCCAATTTCTGGAGTATCAAACAGAGGTCCAGCACATAACTTCCATAATTTACCGTTCAAATAGTTATTGGTTTCATCAATAGCTAGAAACAAAGAAAAAAATATTAGGGATAAATGTTTTTCATCAATCGAAAACGAAACTCGTATCCAAGAATTTCTAACTTAAACCTAAAACTTCATGTTGTGCATGCATGATTTGATCACCAGCCATCAACAATTTTTCCAAACACTTGGTGAGAACTTTGATCTTTATTTATTTTGGTTTGAACTAGTGTGTTTTTCTTAACTTGTAAATATTATATGTAAAAAGTCTATAAATGTGAAAATATTCAAATACTTGGTAAATATATTTATGGATATGAGTTTGACTAATAACTTTTACTTGTTGTCAAAAAGTATCGGGTCAGAGTTGTATCTTTAGAAATATCAAAAGTTCTTTAATATCAATAAATTATGTTTCTAAATATATATAATAATAATGCAATATAGGACATGTGACATTCATGGCCGGCTTAGAGGAAGAGACAATGGGTGCACCACCCCCACGAAATAAGGGGCCCATAAAACAAATTTTAGTTAACCAGGTAATCTATATTATAAAACTGTATAATGGGGGTGTTGAATAAAAGATTCAACAGTTGAATTCTTATAATGAGGGTGTATAAAAATGAAATTTGATGATGTAGATTAATTGGTGTTGAAAAGATTCAACATGTTAAATAAGTAGAAAGTTTGGGCCACTGACGACACATGTCAGTTTCTATAGATTTTTGATATTTTGATATTTTGATATTTTCTTAATTATTTAAAATCAATTAATCTTATTATAAATTAAATAATTTATTTTTATTTCTTATACTATAATTTATCATTTTACACTATATATAAATAGAGACTGGATTTATTTAATTTGGATATAGAAAAAAATAATTATTAATTAATAAAATAGAATGTTGAATTTTATTCAACAAAATCATTATAGTGGATAAAAGTTTAATGTGTGTTAAATGATGGTGTGAAAGAAAGAGAAGATGACATAGAGTGTTAAAAGATGAAGTGGAAGATGTTGAATCTTGACACCATTGTACATAGTCTAATATGAGAATTTTGCTCTCTCCTGAAATTGTCCACCTAAGCATTTTTTTAAGCTGTAGGTCCTACTTTCATCTCTGAGTTTGGTTTGTTTATTTCGTTTGGTTTGATTTAATTTCGGTATATGATTTTGGCCCAATGGCTATGAATGACGTAAGTGCTGCGTTATCTGATATTTTTAACCGATTCCTCTATTCGCTAGCACATTAGTGAACCGTGTTTATTAAAAAAAAATCGAAGCCTATTTAAAGTTTCTATTATTCTGATCCAAACAAACCGTTTAAGCATATCCTTTTCTTCTTCGTTTATGCTCTAGGGTTTCCACACACCATTATTATTTTGAACCATTGTTAAACTTACAACTTTTAAATTTTGCGACCAGAGCTTGATCTTGCGCCTTTCCTCCATTAAATTTACATTACTCTCTTTAAATCAATACCATTAAAAGGGGATCATTCCCATTTTTTACCCTTAATGAAATACTTAAGTTTTCTAATTTTGACCTTACTTTTATCAATACCATTAAAAGGGGATCATTCCCATTTTTTACCCTTAATGAAATACTTAAGTTTTCCAATTTTGACCTTACTTTTATGAACAAATTAAAATTATCATTAATGGCATTATTGTCATTCGAAATTTGGGCTTATCATTAAATTTAAATGGACTTTGATTTGGACGTATTAGTTTCACCGCCACTTTTAAAACAAGAGAATTATATACTTAAATGAAATCTACAATCGGGCTTAAATAATTAACTTCTTTGGGCTTATATAACTACAACAATATACTTAGATAAAACCTAAATTCATGCTTAAGGATTATGATGTTACCTTGATTTACACGTACCTTTGATTTAAGCAAGCGAATATACCCCATTATTAATACCCGTTTATAATCTAAAACGAAGGTACACCCAGGATATTATTCCAAATTTATAATCAGAATATTCTTCTAACTCCACAATATTTGCGATATCAAACTGTTTTGGTAATCTGAGAAGCGTAGCCTATAAACTTTTGATAGCCAAATATGTTAATTAATCAAATGGGTTATGTTTATTTATAATCCATTTCATAGCCTATAAACATTTTTGATAATAACAAATAAATTAAAATCTCCAATAATTTAAAAAGTAATATTAGATATTGAAATTTTCTAACTAAATGATTTTAAGACTTTATCATAAAACTAAAAAAAAATTGGACAGCTTTATATGTCTAAAAATACAACCATTCTTTAACTTATTTACAAACATAAAACGGTTGTGTGAGACATTTTAAAAAACACAATTTCTTCATACTGTACAAACTATAAAGTTTCTTATTCTATATAATCAAATCATATGACTTATATTTAATTTATAGAAATATTCAACTATTCATATATCTACCATTTTTATATAACTAAGTAACAAATAACTGACCCGCATAATTGAAAATTGATCATGTGACATTTTATATAATCAAAATAAAAGATTTATCGATCTATTTGTTGATAAAACAACAAAAATAGAACCCGCGCTTTTTAAGCGCGGGTCAAAAATCTAGTTCTCCAATTAATATCCATAGAACTTTTAATATCCTCCTATCTCTCCATCTCCCCCTCTTTATTCATACCCTCAATAACTCCACCTTTCTTGATGACACCACATATATATAGTTGATGGTAGAGCCATGAGTCGCACATCTCATATCAATCACTAATTTCCTCAACTGGCGCATCCTTTAACCAACACTTGAAAATGACTGCCTCGGATGGTGTAGCTACTTCGACTATCTCCGCCATGGTCGTTCTTCTCATTTCATTGTTGGCGGCTTCCTCTGCTTTTGGGGTTTCTGGTATACAAAAGCTATGACAAGTACTCAAGAAATCACTTTGCGATATTTACAATAACTACATCTCTCTCGATCAATAACCTAGAAGCTCTTTAGAGTTTATAATAAATCTATCAATTAATGGTTTTCTAATGGTTATTTACATTGTTTTAAACAATATAAGAATATTAGGATTATATAGTTTTCGTTTAAAGAATATTATCAGTATATTCCTTAATTAATACCGATTTCTAGCAAATCTTAACATGCTCATAATTTTATTTAAAAATACTTTCCAAAATTTGATGGATATTAAAATCCATGGTCTTAACAACTTCATTATAGATTGATTGATGTCAATATGAATAATAATAATACAGGCCGATTTTAATGTTATAGAAAATAATAAACCAACAAGAAGACGACCATATATATTTAAAGGAATTATATTTGAAATTTCTGGCGGGTTGGATCCACAACCCGTTTAAATTATTTTAAATTTTTTTAAATTCATATATATATATATATATATATTAAAATTTAAAAATATAAAATTAAAATAATATATTATATAAGTTTGAATAATGTATGTCAAAATACCTAAACTTTACATATAGATTGGTTTGGTATGAGTATATGGATAAAAAACAATGATATTTCAAGTATTTTTGGTGTTTTGAGTATTGTTTAGCTAATTTAAACATTTACTTTTGGAAAATTTCAAATATAATACATATTTTGGATACTTTTTATATATTAAATTTAAAATAATTAATATATTTAAGTATATAAATCTATTTCGGATACATTCAGGTATCTGAAATACTTTGGTTCAGATCATATTCGGTTTCGGTTCTCTGAATACAAAATTTTTGAACTCATTCGGATATTTAATCTATTTCGGTTTGGTACTACTTTTCGGATTGGATTTTGTTTGGTTCTTCAAATTTGATTTTTTTTGCCCAGGTCCAAAATAGTCAAACTGAAACCAAATACCGAACGGTTTCTATATCTTACCTTTAAAAAAACAAAAATTGAACCATAACCAAATTTTTTTTTGGATTAAGCCGAAAATACTCCCGCGCTTTTAAAGCGCGGGTCAAAATCTAGTATCCTCTTAAACTAATAACTTTGAATCTGATCAGTCAAACAAAAAAATGTACGTAATATGAGAAAGGTCATCCTGCTATCAAAACGAGCTTCGGCACAGTCACAGGGTAAGAATCATATATAAAAAATCCAGTTGTATAAATACATTTCGAATTATAATATTCTTTGTTTATCCTTATATTCAGATGCTCCATCACGGCAACATTACTTGCGACACACTCGAACAAAAAAAAAGGTACATAATATAAAAACCCTCTAATGAATGAAAAAACAATATTTGCAAAATCCAATACAGTGTAACCTCTACAAATTAACACTCCGTAAAATAATAATCTCTGTAAATTAATAAAAAAAATCGGTCTCAACTTGTGCCGGTTCAAAATTTTACACAAATTGATAAAAAAATTAAGATAATAAATTGTTAGAAAAATCTATGAAAATATATAGTCCAACTAAAATTATAAATTAAAAATTCCTATGTATAGATATTTATATAAATTTAAACCAATCATTATAGTGGTTGTCTTATGTTCACAACAAAATTGCTTTATATATTCTTATCACTTAAGTATATTTTTTTGAGATATTGTAATCTTATATCTCATACCAAATTTAAATTCTATAAAACATATATTATACACACCAAATAACATAATAAATTAAGGCAAATGTAAACAAAATTTAAAAAACAATTAATGTATATACCCTAAGTCATTTTTTTCCCTTATCTTACAATAAATAGATCTTAAAATAATAAAACTAAATAAGGAAACTTTTGTAAAACTAATATATCTATAAATTATTAAAATTTCAAAGTCTAAACATTTTTTATATTTAAAAGTTATTTTATAGTACTTAAAAAATATTAAACGCCGTTAAATATAAAATATTAAACACACTATGTGTTAACAACTTGAATCAAATTTTATTACAGATAAATGCTCCACATCTAAAGCCGAAGATAACCCAATCGTAACATGCACAAAATGTGGTGCATTAATGTGGATTTCGGAAAGCACTGGTACAGACTCCAAAACCGGTGAACCAACATTCACAATTTGCTGTAATCATGGCCAAATAAAGCTTCCTCCGATCAAGCAACCTCCAGCCCTGTTAGAAGAACTTCTTCGGACTAGGTGGTTTCGAGATACCATCCGTGTCTATAATTCTATACTGGCTTTCACCTCCATTGGAATGAAAATGGATTATAGTGTGGTGCATGCGCCCGGTCCTTACACTATACAGATCCAAGGTCAAACCCACCATAGAATAGGCTCGCTTATACCGCGACAAGGCCAACCCCCAGAACATCTCCAGCTTTACATATTTGATACGGGCAACAAAATCAGAAACCGTTTAAATGCGATGGGGCAAACCTCAACAGAAGGTAATCTTGATGAGACAACCTTAGAGCGCCTTATCGAGATGATTGATGAGAATAATTGTTTGGCTAAGATTTTCCGACGGGCACGTGACTACTACGAAAGCAATGGGACAGAGTTTAATATTAAGTTGCTCTCAGATAAAGGGAAAGGAAAAGAATACGATCTTCCGAGTACAGGTGAGGTCGCCGGCCTTATCGTAGGGGATATGTCATCAACAATTGGAGTACGAGATATAGTGGTCCAATTCCAATCTGACACTTTGCAGCAGATATGTGATGATCACCCACTATACATGAGCCTCCAATATCCTCTTCTGTTTCCATATGGTAAGTATGGATTTCACCCCGAGATCCCATTACATCTTGAGACAGGCACCTCGAAAACAAGGCAATTCCTAACCATACGCCAATACTACGCTGCTCAGATACAAACGCGTCTCAACCAAGGGATGACGTTGGTTAAAGGTGGTCGTCTCCTCCATCAATATGTTGTGGACGTTTTTACAGCAATCGAAGAAGATCGGCTAAGGTGGGCGAGGAATAATCAAGATATTTTGAGAGCCGGACTCTACAGTAATGTACTCGATGCTGTTAGCAAGGGTAACACTGATGCTAAAATTATTGGTCAAAGATTCATACTGCGGCCAAGTTTCACCGGTGGGCCCCGATACTTAGTTGAAAAATACCATGATGCGATGGCTATTTGCAGAGAATATGAGAATCCAGATTTGTTTATCACAATGACGGCCAATCCTAACTGGAGAGAGATCAAAGAGCATCTTGAGAGATATGGTGGAAACTCTCCCAATGATAGACCAGACATTGAATGTCGAGTCTTCAAAATGAAGTTAGATCAGCTACTCAAGGATTTTAAAGAAGGGACTTTTTTCAAGCCATACACGGCAGCCCTCCACAGGATAGAGTTTCAAAAAAGAGGGCTCCCTCATGCACATATATTATTGTGGTTTGGAAACTCTTCAAGAACACTAAGTGCAGAGGAAGTAGATGAAATTATTTCAGCCGAGCTCCCAAACAAAGAAGAAGACCCGGAAGCTTACAATTTAGTGACAAAACACATGATCCATGGTCCATGTGGGGTCATTAATCGGAAGTCACCATGTATGGAGAATAATGTGTGCACAAAAAAGTATCCTCGACCGTATAATGACAATACTTCGATTGACATATCAGGGTATCTATTATATCGTCGCCGTCGGAATGAAAATAAGTTTGTGGTGAAGGATGGTGCAATCCTGAACAACACATTTGTCGTACCTCATAACGTTAAGCTCCTGAAGAAGTACGAAGCTCATATTAATGTTGAATGGTGTAATCGTACAAGTGCAGTGAAGTACTTATTCAAGTACATAACAAAGGGTGTTGACAGAGCATCTGTAGTTATTGAAAAAGGGAATGCGGCAACTACCTCTGACACAGTACCTTCTGGGGAACCAAAGGAAAGAGTAATAAAGCAACGGAATAAGATCCAAGACTACATTGATGCTCGGTATTTATCAGCTTGTGAGTCTATGTGGCGTAATTTCGCATTCCACATACATAAAAGAAAGCCATCAGTTGAGAAGCTTATTATTCACTTAGAAGGTGAGCATAATATCACAATTAAATCAATTGATAACCTCGGCCGTGTAATCCACAAGCCAGGTATTGAGAAGACGGTGTTCACTGAATGGATGGTCTTATGCAGAAGGTCAGCGTTTGCACGTACGTTAACTTATGTGCAAATACCTGAATATTTCTTATGGAACAACAGTACCAAAGTCTGGACGGAACGTAAAAAAGGAAAAACCATTGGAAGAATCGTGGCTGTCCATCCATCCGCAAGTGAGCGATACTATCTGAGGATCCTCATAAATAAGATTAAGGGTCCTAGAAGTTATGACGAGCTGAAAACGTTTAACGATGTGAAATACCCTGACTTCAAATCGGTTTGCCACGCACGAGGATATTTGGACAATGATGTTGAATGGCACGAGAGTATGTCAGAGGGTGCTAGAACGGCTTCTCCATTCCAAATCCGCGATATGTTTGTCACATTCCTAAACAATTGCTTCGTTGCCAGCCTTAAAAAGCTATGGGAACACTCATGGAAATCAATGAGCGAGAATATACTTCACAAGAGACAAAGGCTCTTAGGTCACACAAATCTTGAACTGGATGAAGAAACCCTTGAGCAATACACGTTAATCGAAGTGAAAAAGTTGATGCACATGCATGACCGCTCATTAAGTGTTATTAAAGAGATGCCAAAGATCAAACCTGTTTTGCTAAAAGAATTGGGGAACAGTTTGTGGAACCAAGAAATGGATTACGATGTTGCCGAGTAAACACTAAGACATGACACCCAGTATAACCTACTTAATGTTGAACAGCGTGCGATCTACGAATCAGTCTTAGACTCTGTTGATAGAAAGGATGGCAAACTATTCTTTGTATATGGCGCATGGAGCACAGGAAAAACATTCCTATACAAAACCATTATATCCAGACTTCGCTCAAGGAAACAAATCGTTCTGCCGATTGCTTCTTCAGGAATAGCCGCATTACTACTACCTAACGGGAGAACCGCTCATTCTCGATTTAATATTCCGTTGAAGCTCTCCGAAGAGAAGCTCTGCAACATCAAACCAGGTACAATGCTGGCTGAACTTATTGAGAAAACGGACCTCATAATTTGGGATGAGGCACCTATGACACACAAGCATGCTTTCGAAGCACTTGACAAAACTTTGAAGGACATAATGTCTATGAAAAATCCACCAGCAAAAGATCAAAATTTTGGCGGCAAGATAGTTTTGTTAGGTGGTGATTTTAGACAGATCTTACCAGTAATTTCACAAGGTAGTAGAGCAGATAATGTCTTAGCTTCGATAAGTCATTCATATCTATGGAATAGCTGCCACAAGTTCTCTTTAAAAACAAATATGCGAGTCAAACAGGACGAGAAAGAGTTCTCTGAGTGGCTTCTCAAAGTCGGGGAAGGTCGTCAAGAATCAGTACAAGAAGATGAGGATAATGGCTACCATGAACAAATGATAATCGTCGACAACTCATTGGTCCAAGAGACTAAGGATGAATCATTAAAACAAGTTGTCGATGCTGCATATGGTGATGTCAACAAAATAAAGCCCTCCGAAGGTTCCTACACTGATAAAGCTATACTCACACCCCGAAATGATACCGTCGATGAAATCAATGCATATACAATCTCCAAAACCGACGGGGAGTCAAGAGACTACTACAGCTACGATAGCTTCGAGGTTTCGGATACTCAGTCTGACCAAAATGATACATTATACGCGATTGAGTATCTCAATTCCATGGAATTTCCAGGATTTCCTTCTCATAAACTCACTCTCAAAGTTGGGGCCCCAATTATGTATCTGCGAAACGTAAACAAAAAAAAAGGTTTATGCAACGGTACCCGTTTAATCTTAACCCACATAGGCGAAAGAATGCTTAAGGCAGACATAATCACTGGGTCACACATTGGAGACGAAGTTTTAATCCCAAGAATTGTTCTCTTGCATGATGAAACAAAGCTGCCGTTCACTTTGCGTCGACGACAATTCCCTATCAGATTGTGTTATGCAATGACAATCAACAAAAGCCAAGGGCAAAGTTTAAAAGAGGTTATCCTATATCTACCTAGACATGTCTTCGCACATGGTCAACTGTACGTGGCTCTCTCACGTGTGACGAGCAAAGCAGGATTAAAAATCATCAAAAGCGGAGATTCACACCCACGAAAGGTGAAGAACATAGTCTACAAAGTAATCTTCAACCGCCTTCATTCCCATGGGAGTAAGTAAAATTTTAAATTCAGAATCTAATTGAATATTTTTATGATTATCTATTTAATAATTCACATTTACTTATTATGCAGTATTCTAGCTATCAACCGAAAGGAATCAAAGTTAACGCTCCTTCCCTGATGATGGATATCTCATTATTTCCAAGTATGTCTACCTATTCTATTAATTGAATAAATTGATTCATATTACTAAGTTATGTTCACTGATTTATTCGAAATAATTTCAGGTTCTCCAACTCAAAAAATCCCAAGACATCTACACGTCCTCTTCGTCGAAAAGTTCAACCAACTTATTTATGATTTCCGCTTGTTTTAAGATTTTTACATCTGTTCTCAATAATGATAATGATTTTCCTCTGCGTCTAAACGTGGTTTATAATATAATTTAATTTTAAAACTGATCTACCGTACTCTGGACAACCAAAAAAGTTTGACAAATCAAAACAAAAAATAGCTCAATCATCGTCATACAAAAAATAGCCCAATCATCGTCATTTACCCGTTGGAATTTTAATATATATAATCTAACTCCAAATTATCGTAGATTATCATCTAAAATCAAAATATTTAAAAGCATAACAACGACTAGTCTTAATAAAAGTATTAATATTGAGCTTGTAAAATGGTCTTCAAAATATTTAACCAATTAATGATGCTCACTTTTATTCTGACACTGTTTTGAACTTTCCACACCTTTGGTTGAAAAACATTTGTGGAAGCATATATATAAAATCTCCCATGGTGCTCCAAGAAAAGACCAAAATACCAAACTGATGAACCAAATCTAAGACACTCGATTCATAAATCATTGTTGTTCAAAACTACATTCGCACCAACACAAACATGAAATAAAAGCATTACAAACTTCAAAAACAGATACGGTTTCGTTTCATCATAAGCTAAAACTCGCACAAACACACTTCAGTCAAAGCCTTATTCCATAAAATGGAGAAAAAGACCCATCATTCATAACTCCACCAACAAATCCTTAGATGAGGAGCTTCTCAATAGCATCCTTAAGCTGCTGAATCTGAGATTTCAACTGGCTAGCCTCGTTTGATGTAACCGAACAAGCAATCACGGGTCTTGTCACACCACATGCTCTTCCAAGTGCTTGTTTCGATGGCACAAACACATACGGCACATTCTGCAACCATTCAAAGGTAGAGACAGAACAACTGTTAAGATACAGATCAGAATGTTGGTACAAAAGATTATTGAAAAAAACTTAAAAGATAAGCATATGCAACCTGTTTCAACTAGACAAAAACAACAAGAACAATATGCTTCAAATGTGAATCACAGTCTTTGGTCTCATGTCAGTCCAATATTCATGAATCAATGCATACAAACTAGTGTTATGTAATAAAACAATATATACAAGATTCAACAGCACTGACTAAACACATCACTTAAGGTCTGTTATTGGAGCAACAAATGAGCTTCTCAATGCTAATCAATCAGTCAAAGTCTTTACTACATTAAAATTCATGTCTAAGAAGCCAACCAATCAAATGCATACACGTCCATCAAGATTTGTAAGGTAAAAGAAAGGATAAGAAGAAGCCAATACCTTGTCTTCAGCGAGAAGAGGAAGATGAAGAAGGATCTCGAGAGGCTCGGCATCAGCAGCCATAACAACGAACTCAGAGATACCACGGTTCAATGTCTTGGTAGCTTCATTAGCTCCTTTCTTGAGCTGTTTGTAGTTCGTAGCTTGCTGGACAAGATCGAGGATTGTTATCGCTAGCTGAGAATCAGCTAACGGGTAGGCCTTAGGGTTAACTGCTTCAACCGTCATCTTTTGCCGCTGAGTTCTAAGAGAAGAGATGAGAGGAAGCAGCTAGGGTTTTGGTTTTTGTTAGGAAGAGACGATGATTTGGGGTTTTACAAAGGGAACCCTAGTGGTGCCCCTGGATGGGTTTAGGAAATAGAGAGGAAAAAAAAATATTTCAAACGATTTAAGCCCAGCCCAATTGAGTTAATTAGGCTGCGTAGAATTGGAAAACAAAAGAAATAAACTGGATTCAACCAGAACCTTACTGAACTAACCAAAAAATTATCATAATTTGGGATAAAACCAAATCATATCCAAACAAAAACTAAGATAGATACTCGGGTATATTCAAAATTTTCTAATTTTAGATCGTATTTGGTTCCAAAAGAAGAAAAATGATCAAAATAAATGTTGTTAAAGAGATAAATGTTGTTAAAAAGAAAAATGATCAAAATAAATTTTCTCGAATTTTCGTTCGAAATTTTATTTTGAAATCCAGAAATTCTTTTTGAAACTATTTTAAAAATTATTATTTTAAATCTTAGTTATTATTATTTTTTAAACCATATCCATCAAATCCAGATCCTAAATTTCTAAGTTTATATTAGTTAATCTTAAAAGTATATGTGTAATTCACCTATTTAGTGAAACTTATTTTAGTTATTTTGATACTTATGTGTTGTATTTGTGATAAAAAAAATTGATATTGATATCCTAAAGTATTTCTCTTTATTAAACTATATATTGAATCTATAGGATACATGTGATCATTTTATAACATTAAATATGCCATATTTCACAAACGTAAAATACATTTCCTTACAAATAATACTAAAAATGTATATTTTTGTGAGTTTAAATACGTCAATATAATTTGAGAATTTTATTGGAACAATTAAGAGGTTGATTGTTTGTTAGATTTTATGTTAGTTTTTGATTTTCCAAAAACCACTTTTTACCCAATCATGATTTTGTCGAGAACAAAACTTAGGTTCACTCTTAGGCTGAACTTTTAAATTCACCACACCTCTTATCACCAATCAAAGTGTCAACTAAATTAATAATAAAAATATTGATTTAAAAAAAAATTAAAATAGTAGAAAAAATAATAACACCAATTTTAACGACGCTAACACCACTAACAAAATCCTAAATCCTAAATTCTAAACAATAAATCTAAACCCTAACCCCTAAACTCAAATCCTAAACTCAAACTCTAGACCCTAAATCCAAATCCTAGACTCTAAACCCAAACTGTAAACCGTAAACCTAAACCCTAGACCCTAAACGCAAACCCTAGACTCTAAACCCTTAAACCTTAAAAGAACAACATCAACATTAACCCAAAACTTTAGGGTATTGGGTTTGGGTTTAGGATCCAAGGTTTGGGTTTAGGGTATAGGGTTTGGTTTTAGAGTTTAGGGTTTCGGTTTAAGATTTAGAATCTAAGGTTTGGATTTAGGGTTTAGGTTTTAGGGTTTAAATTTAAGGTTTAGAGTTTAGGATTTAGGGTTTAGCTAACAGCGTTAATGTCGTTAAAACTGACGTTATTATTTTTTTTCTATTATTTTAAATTTTTTTGTAAAAAATAATATTTTTTATTACTTATATATATGGCAATTTAATTGGTGATAAGAAGTGCCGTGAATTTAAAGAGAAGTTTTGTTCATTAATAAAACGATCAGTGATTTTGCAATACATGAAAGAAAAAAAATATAAAGTCGACAAGACAGGGCGAATTTATTATCTTTGAAACCATACATGATAATTGTACCTACAAAAATCTGCTTAATATATATAAGGAAAACAACTGAAACATACTTCTAATAAAAAGATAGATATGTCTTAATATAGTACTCGAGTATATATATTTGCATGATGTTGTCCATATAAGCTATGAATTGCCTGTTTGGATTTCTAAGACGTTTGAACTTATATAAAACTAGTGGCGTTTCCGCGCTTCGCGCGGGATGTTTGGTATTTGTTAAGCCTAATATTTTGTATTTGTTATAGAATATAAGTATTCATGTATATTTTTTTTTTTGTTTCAGACGTGTGATCTCACTATTTGAGTTCAAGTATTATCTATAACTGCAAGTGATTGTTTATTTGCTATATTTAGTTGGCTTTTTGTGATTATATACTTGTTATGGGATAATACTGTTGTTGTTTATTTGATGAACTATCATTTGGATTAAAGAATGTCCAATGGTGGTAGTTTGACCGGGAAGTTTATATATTTTACCTAATATTGATCAACTATATATATGCATATCAAGGGGAAAAAAGGGGAACTCCATCTAGTTGACACACGTTAACGTGAAATAGAAAAATAGTGGAAGTGGAATATATTTGTACAGTCCGTGATATTTCGAGGGTAGCCTTAGGTGTGAACAAAGGGGAAATCGTGTGTTTTATTTCTTAATCAAAGTGTTCCCTTATATAGGGATTACAAGAAATGGAAAGAGTACAAATTCTTATCCTAAAGGAAATATGAAATCTACTTAAAGATAAACATGAAGAGAAAAGGAAATCATCCTATACTATAGTCGGCCTAATCTTTAGCCGCCTCTCTCTCCTATTTGGTCGCGGTCTTGGACTTGGGCCTGGACGCGGTCCGTTCTTCCTTGATATGGTTACTAGCAATCCACATTGTTCATAACACTCCCCTTTGGATGCTATAACCACATGGGCTCGTATCATGCACGATGTTGCCTCGTTAAAACCTCTCTAGGAAAACCAAAAACCCAAGGTGGGAAAAATGGAAACCGTAGACAGGAAAAAGAGTACAACGCATGACACTCCCCCTGATGAAGGTATCACAAGAGATCCTTCAGCCGGCGCATCCCTATCTGATGAACCAGCTTTCTGAACGTTGAGGTTGACAGAGACTTGGTGAAGAGGTCGGCTGAGTTGTCACTGGATCGAACTTGAACTACTTGAACCTCCTTTGCCTTCTGCAAGTCGTGGGTGAAGAAGAACTTGGGCAGGATGTGCTTTGTCCTGTTTCCCTTGATGTATCCTTCCTTGAGCTGAGCAATGCACGTTGCATTGTCCTCGTAGATGATCATTGGCTCCTCCTTCTCTTGTCCCACGGCCAGACCACTCTCTCTTAAGACATGGCTGGTCATGTTCCTCAACCAAACAAGCTCACGGCTTGCTTCTTACATGGCTATGATCTCGGCGTGATTAGATGATATGGCTACTAAGGATTGCTTTGTTGAACGCCAGCATATTGCGGCTCCACTATGTGTAAACACATATCCTGTTTGAGATCTAGCCTGGTGTGGGTCAGATAAGTACCCAGCATCTGCATATCCGACCATGTTCTCTCCTGGCCGGTTGGTGTAGAACAAACCAAGATCCTTTGTTCCTTGCAGATACCTGAACAGATGTTTCACTCCGTTCCAGTGCTTTAAGGTCAGACATGAACCAAATCTAGATAGTAAGCTCACGGCAAAGCTTATGTCCGGTCTAGTATGACTAGCCAAGTACATTAAGGCCCCAATGGCACTTAGGTAAGGCACCTCCGATCCGAGTGCTTCCTCGTTCAGTTTCTTAGGTCCGAATGGATCCTTCTCAATGTCTAAGGACCTCACGACCATAGGACACGGTAAGGGATGAGCTTTGTCCATATTAAATTGCTTGAGTATCTTTTCTGTATAAGTTTCTTGGTGCACAAGGATGCCATTCTCTTTATACTCAAACTGTAATCCCAAACAGAACTTAGTTTTCCCTAAGTCTTTCATCTCGAATTCTTTCTTTAGACATTCGATGGTTTGGGAAATCTCTCCACGGGTTCCTATTATATTCAGGTCGTCCACATAAACTGACATTATAACATAGCCCTTGCTGTCGAATTTCTTTATGAATATACGTGGACTTATTGGATCATTCTTATAACCCTCTTTCACTAGGTACTCGGATAATCGGTTGTACCACATTCGACCTGATTGCTTTAAACCATATAAGGCTTTATTCAACTTAATGCAATGTTGTTCTCGAGAACCTTTCTTATCTTTGAGCTCAATACCCTCTGGAACTCTCATATGTATTTCATTATCCAGTGGACCGTATAAGTATGCAGTTACTACATCCATTAGGCGTAAATCAATGTTTTCTTTCACGGCCAGACTGATTAGATATCTTAATGTAGTCGCATCCACCACAGGGGAGTAAGTCTCCTCATAGTCTATTCCTGGTCTTTGTGAGAATCCTTGTGCTACAAGCCGTGCTTTGTATCTCACTACTTCTCCTTTCTCGTTTCTCTTCCTTACAAAGACCCATTTATATCCCACTGGTTTGACATCTCTTGGTGTCAAGATTATATGGCCAAAAACGCCTGTCTTTCTCAATGATTCTAACTCCACGTTTATAGCTTCTTTCCATTTGATCCAATCTGATCTTAGTATGCATTCTTGTATGGACGTGGGTTCTAGATCCTCATCTTTATCCATGATCTCAAGTGCTACCTTGTATGCAAATAAATCATCAACGTTGATATCTTTTCTGTTCCATTGTTTTCCAGACATTACATGGTCAATAGAGATCTCTTGATTGTCCGGCTCTTGTGTCCCGTGAAGCCCAGCGTCCCGGACCTCACTTTGAGGAACGGCCGGATCATCGGGTGTGGCCGGTACACTTGGCTCAACCGTCATGGTCGGCTCGACCGGTCCATCTATGTCCTGGACGGTTTCCTTGATGCTCTCGGATCCAACACCTTTCTTGGATTTCCGAGGCTGTTTGTCTTTGGAACCAATTGGTGTACCACGTTTTAAGCGTTGCTTAGACTCTGTAGCCACTTGACATTGTCCATCTTGGACGTCTAATCTTATAGGTGCATTACAAGCTGGGATGTGTGATATTGTTACTCTATTTGGGTTAGCAAATGTATCTGGCAGTCTATTAGCTAGCTCTTGAAGATGTATAATCTTTTGGACTTCTAAATCACAATCTTTAGTCCGAGGATTTTTCCAAGATGTTGATGGTCTAAACCATTCCAAATCTTTTGTTATCAACCGGCTGTTATCTCCCCCTAAGGACGGATATGTTGACTCATCAAACTGTGAGTCTTCGTATCTGGCCTTAAACAAATCACCGGTTGTTGGCTCAAGATACTTTATAATGCTTGAAGATTCATATCCTACGTATATTCCCATCCTCCTCTGTGGTCCCATCTTAGTTCTCTGTGGTGGAGCAATTGGAACGTAGACGGCACATCCGAATGTTTTGATGTGGGCCACGTCTGGCTCATGACCCGTAAGTAGTTGGGATGGTGAATATCTATGCTCACTAGATGGCCTGATGCGAATCAGTTCCGTTGCATGTAAAACCGCATGTCCCCATGCTGATACCGGAAGTTGAGACTTCATTAGCAATGGTCGGGCTATCAGCTGGATACGTTTAATGAAGGATTTGGCCAAGCCATTCTGTGTATGGACATGTGCCACGGAGTGTTCTACTCTTACCCCAATGGACATACAGTATTCATTAAACGCTTGGGACGTAAACTCACCAGCATTGTCTAGACGTATAGTCTTAAGAGGAAAATCTGGAAAGTGTGCTCTTAGTCTTATCATCTGAGCAAGCAGCCGTGCAAAGGCTAGATTCCAAGTGGATAGTAGACATACATGCGACCATCTGGTCGATGCATCAATGAGGACCATGAAATATCTAAACGTCCCACAAGGTGGGTGTATTGGTCCACATATGTCTCCTTGGATTCTTTCCAGAAATTTTAAGGTTTATTTATTAACCTTGGCTGGTGATGGCCTAGTTATGAGTTTCCCTTGTGCACATGCTGCACATGTGAGATTTCGTGGGATCACTCCTTTAAACGTGTGCCCTTGTGAATTCATCATCAATTTTCGCATCATTCCTGTTCCGGGATGGCCAAGCCGATTATGCCATAAAGTGAATAGCTCGGAGGCATTTGCCTCGATCATACTGATCCTTGCATAGTATAGACCAGTAGACATTGCGGGCATAGTCTCTAGGATCTTTTTATTGCCTTTGATGATCGAAGTTATGTTAAGGAATTCTTTGTTTCCTTCTTCCCATGTTTCAAGATGGAAACCATTCAATCTTATATCTTTGAAACTCAATAAGCTTCTTCTAGAGCTTGGGGAATACAAGGCGGTTTTGATCTCTAGGTGAGTGCCCTTGGGCATCAACACATAGGCTTGGCCGTGACCTTCAATCAGGCTAGCCTCACCCGCAATGGTATGTACCTTTGCACTTTGCATTGTGAGATTCATGAAGTACCTTTTGTCTCTAAGTATTGTATGACTTGTGCCACTATCCACCACAAGTATACTCATCTCATCACTCATTCTATAAATAAAATTTTCTAAACTTTAGAGACTTCATAAGATCTTTAAAACTCTTATTATTATAAATGTCACTACATAAAATAAAAAAAACACCAAATCAATGACATAAAGCAATAAGACAATGTGATTCGAAAAACTAGTCCTTTAGACAATCAGATGTCTCAAAATCCATTAGGTCATCTTTGTTATCTTTGTCGGATTCATTGTCAGCATCATATCCATATCCTTTGTCATCATGACCGTTTTCTTGGATCATGTTTGCCTCCGGGTTCTTGTTCTTGAGGCTCTCTTGGTAGAGGTCGCACAAGTGTTTCGGAGTTCTGCAGTTCTTGGCCCAATGGTTGTCCATCCCGCATCTGTGACATAATGACTTGGACGTGTAAGATGGTTTGGATATGCCACCTCGTCCACGGCCATAACTGCCTCGACCCCGACCGTAATTGGAACCACGACCACGGTTATTGTGGTTTCCTTTTCGGCCGGTTGAGTAGTTGTCTCGACCGTTATGATTGTCACGCCTACGCCCCTTGTACCCACCACGGCTATTGCCGTATGGTTTCCTGTTGTCTTGGGTGTAGTAGGTCTCTTTGGGATCTTTCTTTTCAACCTCATGGGCTTCGGGTAATGGTGTTGTTCCGGCCGGTCTGGCTCCACTATTCTTCATAAGGAGCTCATTGTTTGCCTCGGCCAAGAGTAGACATGAGATCAGATCAGTATATGTGACAAAACCTTTTGTTCTATATTGTTGTTGCAACACAGAATTCGACTGATTGAAAGTCGTATAGGTCTTTTCAAGCATCATCACATCGGATACTTCTTCACCACAAAGCCTTAGTATTGAAACTATCTTGAACAAGGCTGAATTGTATTCATCCACCAACTTATAGTCCATGAATCTAAGATGCATCCAGTCGTGCCTTGCCTTTGGAAGCAACACCATCTTTTGGTGATCATATCTATGCTTTAAAGCATTCCAAAGATCCAGTGGATTTTCAATTGTCATGTACTGATCTTTAAGACCTTCAATGAGATGATGGCGCATAAAGCTTATGGCCCTGTATCTATTCTTTTCATTCTCATTGTTGTCCTCGGTGATAGTATCACCGAGTCCCTTGGACTTTAGACTAATCCTTGTATCTAGCGCCCACTGCAAGTAATTGTCTCCGGAGAGATTAAGGGCTGCATAGTCTCTGTTTGCTATTTTCGACATCTAATTCACATTATCATATAAATTTTAGGTTCATAATGTGATCACGTGGCCGCAGGATATAAGCAAGCTCGGCCACAACACCTCTTACGCATTTATGATATTCAAAACAATACTAATCGACCATGGTGCTATCAATCATGAGCCACACGGCTATATAGGTTTACTAATGCAATCAATCTAAATTCGTGTGATCTATATGCTGGTCGATCTTTGTTTTAATCAGTTATGAATGCAATACCATGTTCGGATTCATGTAAAGCAATTAAACTTTTCCTTATAATGCCTAGGGTTTTCAATCTTTTAAATTCTATCAATTTATGTTAAAAGTTTCAAGGCCTTAAGTATTTGTATACTTAGTTAGATAATTTCAAACAATCTAATCAATCCTAAACCTCAAATCAAGCAAGAAAACAAACAAGCAAGATCAATCTTAAAATCGGATTCTAGCTTCTTTTAGGGTTTAGGGTTTTCGATTTCTTTCATTAGGGTTTGTCATGTTTCAGTTTTAATCAATCAACATGCAATCATATTCTAATTGGAATCGCATATCTTTCTAGTTTTAAGACTTGTCGATTTTAATCTTATGGTTTCTTTTAGGGTTTTATCAAGAACATAGTTTCCATAATGATGGATTAGGGTTTCTGATTAATCTAGGTTCTCAGATTATGTTCATACCTTTGTTTCGTAGGGGATTTGGAACCGGACCACCTGAGAATGGATGAAACTTCGAGCTGAGAAGAATGGACGCTTGCTGCCTCCTATCGGGTCGCGGATGGAGTCGATCGCGGGCTGGAGGCGTCTCGGCTGCGAGCTGCGCGGAGATCGGGTCGTCTCGGGTCGATCGCGGGTTTCGGGTTTGATCGCGAGCTGGATGGCGGTTCTTCTGAGCTGGAACGTGATCTGAGAACTTTGGGATTCAAGAGGGATCTTCTGAGTTCTTGGATGAACTAAGAACAAGATTAGGGTTTAGGTTTTGAGTCGCCGGTTTAGGGTTTTAGGTTTCGATTTTGGTCTCAGGGATTTAGAGGCTATCGTGCTGATAACGTGTTGTGAACAAAGGGGAAATCATGTGTTTTATTTCTTAATCAAAGTGTTCCCTTATATAGGGATTACAAGGAATGGAAAGATTACAAATCCTTATCCTAAAGGAAATAGGAAATCTACTTAAAGATAAACATGAAGAGAAAAGGAAATCATCCTATACTATAGTCGGCCTAATCTTTAGCCGCCTCTCTCTCCTATTTGGTCGTGGTCTTGGACTTGGGCCTGGACGCGGTCCGTTCTTCCTTGATATGGTTACTAGCAATCCACATTGTTCAAGGTGGATGTTTTATGAGAAAAGGTTGTAGGCTTTGTGGTTACTGTCTGATTATTTTTTTTGTTGCGTGGGCTTCCGGAATTTTTTATTTGGTTATTTTGTGTGGGGTAAAGAAATACTTGTGGGCCGTCGGCCGGGGGGGGGGGGGGGTGCTCTTGGCCAATTTGTTCACACGTATCGGCCTTTATCTTTTAACTTGCAGGTCAAGCTTTATTAAGTTAAAAAAATTTCACGTGTGAAGAGTATGGTTTGTGGTGGCTATAACTTAAAAGTCAATAT